>NC_134836.1:81490890-81792264 GCF_004210375.1 Tachypleus tridentatus | reverse complement strand
TGAGCTCTGAGAAACTGTTGTTCTCGTACACTAGATGCAGCACGAAAGCATACGAAGAGAAAAATTAATTTTAAGAATGACAGTTTTATGTATTATAAAATATAAACAACGCTACAAGGATACTGTTAAGATAAATGGCCGTCAAACAGAGCATAACCCGACGTGACTAAGTAGAGTGTAATTAGGTGGAGAGGCTCCAAATTAGTTTTAATGAAACGTGTTCAATCTGTATTCATTCTGTTTTACTCTGGCGCGGATAACCTGAAAATTTACACAATAAGACCTGACACATTTCCACAACCGCTGTGATTATTATTTCATTGACTGAGATTTTCATTTCAATAAAATAAGAGTGAGTGTGTGTGTGTGTTTTTTTCTTATAGCAAAGCCACATTGGGCTATCTGCTGAGTCTACTGAGGGGAATCGAACCACTGATTTTAGCGTTATAAATCTCGAGACTTACCGCTGTACTAGCGGGGTGCTAAGAAAAACAAGCAGAAGTATATGTATGATATTTAACATTTATTTACATATGGATACAGAATACAATAACACGTTCACACTATGGATACAGAATACAATAACACGTTCACACTATGGATACAGAATACAATAACACGTTCACACTATGGATACAGAATACAATAACACGTTCACACTATGGATACAGAATACAATAACACGTTCACACTATGGATACAGAATACAATAACACGTTCACACTGATTAGTAACAAGATAAATTATTTTTACTACATAACTGCAGTGATGCAAGAATAGAATGATAGTTGATATGTTTAACACTAACCACTCTATTTACATGACCTTCTACAGCTTGAGATTTACATTATATATAACAGTTATTTTTATCATTGATTAATGTTTGAAGTAAAATGTTCTTTATTAAAATTAACTGTGCCAGATGTTTGATTTTTTTCAAAATATCGGTATATTTAAACTGAAAACAAATAGTCAACGAAGCTACAAACAAACTTCATAAAGCTAAATTTTTATCTCACAATAAATTAAATTAAAATAAACATCTTCTCACGTTAGAGTCAGGGGATAAAATTATCTTTATAACTTTCCCTGAAAATGCTTAAGATCCAAAACTCAACACGCAGTTACCGCATTCAGTAATAAAATAGTTACGTTATAAATTATATGTGTTAGGTTTACAAATCTGTTATCCGTGATAAATGTACTTTTACATTAAGCGGGGATGAAAACAGAACATATATATGAATTTAATTTATTATCCCAAAATATCTAACCTTCTTGGCATATCGTTTCTCTGTATAAAGTATTTGAAGAAGTTAACATTTATACAGAATAAGATGACTGACTTTCCATCTGGGTGTGTTACTACAATGAAAAGGGTTAGCTAGAAAGAGAAATGACGACAAAAACATTGATAACTAACGGTAATATTTTCATAAAGAGTCTGCCAAGTTTCTCTGGTAGATTTTATGGTAAGCGAAAAAGGAAGCCTTTGCCAACAGCACTTGTGTTAGTATTTGTCATGTGGACATTGTGTACACATTTCTACAGGAAGGCACGCCTACACACGTGCTGCAAACAAGATCAGTTACAACTGATGCTTGTTTTGTCGTTTGTTCCAAAGACGTAAGAAGAACTTGGCAAAGCTAGAAATCTGTGGCTTGCTTCTGTCGAGAAGTGTGCGAATATCGAGAAGACCAACTATTGAATTCAGAACCGTGAGAAAACCTTGTTCCACTGAAAATCAGTAAAAATAAAAAAGTACACAGCATGAATAACACTGAAATAAACTATCTTGGATATAAAAACACTTTAAAAACTTACGGCTTAAATGTCGAAAACTCACAAAGCAATAGAAAACACTAGACCTAGAATTTGTAATAAAAATATAGTAAACTGCATACTTCCCCATCAATTCTTGTTAATATGTCCAGCTCAGTTTTGTTCACTGCGCTTATAACGCATGTAAAACCCCAATGTGCTGAGCACTTTTATGCGACAACGGAACGCAAACAGTGAACTCTCAGATCCCTGGTCCGAACATACTAATCACTAGGCTCTTTTCAGTTGTTTAAGAAAAATAAAAACAGCTTCTAGACGTATTAATTTCAGCTAGAGCAATATATTTCTCGTTCCATTCATAAAGTTCTTCGATATGATAGGTGCACAAAGCATGGTACGAACCTTTTATTTTGGCTGCAAGATATTTTAATGTTATAGGTAAAAAGACTTAAACTTATATCTGCCTTGTCGAAACTGCACAGAGCAAAATTTTCAATTTGCAATTATTTGTTACAGATAAACTATCAATAAGTAATATTTAAAAAAGGGTAGTTTTAGCTAGTTATTTATATGTCATAGATAACTAATCTCATAATCTAAACATACACGTGAATCACTCAAAATGTCGCTATTTCATGTGTTAGTTATGATTGTTTGTTACATACAAATACATATACCTACACTAACCGAAATTATGGAAATGTAATATTCCTATTTACATCATTCCAGAGTATTATATTAAGCATAATATAATTCTATTTCCTGTTCAATTTTTTGTAAATTAGTGATCGACTTTGCTGGTTAGATCTACAAATATATTTTTATGCAGGTCTCCTCAGCAAAACCAATATACTTAAGTTCACACTTAAAATTTGAAATGCCACAAAATTGTATTTATATACTCACAAAGAATCATCTTCATCTTTACGTAGATCCCACTGGTTATTTCTCTTATTAAAACCATCATATTTGGGGCTTCTAGACCGCGTATGAGACGAAGCTCCATCTGGTGGTACTTGTTGTCTTGAATCTTTATAGCTTTTTTCTAATGAACTACGGTCGCCCACGCTATATGGAGATTTGCTGAAAATTTAAAAAATGTATATCTGTAACTCTGTCAAATTTAAATCATAACGTATTTTAATAAAAGTATATAATAAAATTAATAAGGAAGTAAATAGTATACGTGCAATGTGAATAACGAATATGTAGTGTTACATAAAGTGCCAAACCAGATATTTCAATAAAATTAAAAGTTGATTACTTTCATCATTAAAATCATATATTTCTGTTTTTTATTTCCATAATTTTGTATCCACATTTGACATTTACGTAAGGTAAAAACTGCGACTATTTATTAGTAGATATGTATACACTTAAGATCACAACACTTTTTTAAACACAAATATATACTTATTTAGCATGCTTACCTGCTTTGTACGTAAATAGACAAGTTTTTCTATACAAGATTAGACATAAAAAATTGCTTGAGAATTATTACTTCAGAAGCAGTTTCACATTTTGCTTCGTATACATCGTCATATTCATAGCGATTTTACCTAAATATCAATAAAGTACCTCTACTGCAAAGTATTTGAACAGAAACGTGGTGAAATAATACATTTTAGCAAAACACCTACGTATTTGAAGTACCGTCAGTGTAAGATGGCGACAGAGGAACGGCTGAACCATCAGAAATTCTCCCTCCGTATGGAGACTTGTTCATTATAGTGTTTTTAATATCATACAGTTTTCTTTGTTGTTCCCAGGATGCATGACCTTTTTTCATTTTTCTGGAAAGAATTATGTCCCTGGTAACTTTTTGTTGTGTATTTTTTAGGCATTTACAAACGTTTCGAACATTATTAAAGTATCCTCAAATTAAAGTGGGAGTAAGGTACGTTTGTTTATCCTCGACCTTAAATATTTGGGCATTTTTACCCAAAACAAATTATTTCTTGGGATTCACGTGTACTACGAAACCATATACAGATGGTTCCACAAGCCACTTAAATTTCATTAGCTTTCTGTTTATAGGTTTATTAGATTTACAATTTTGATTTTATTTAGAAAATAAATTTTCAAAAGTTTCTAGAGAGCAAGTAACTTAATCGGCAATGAAAGTCGGTAGTATTTTATTCTGAAATCTTACTTAAAGTCGATTTACTGTTTTTGCACATATGATGAGTGGATGAGAAAACACTAACTATCAGTAAATCTTATATCTCACAGCAGCTTATAATAGAGGAAAAGTAATGTGTGACACCTTTATAGTCTAGCTTTGGCAGTTAGCACTACTTAACTCAATAATAATTAGTTTGGAACTTAAGTGTGTTTATGTACAAAATGCCACGTCATCTACGTAGTGACGCTCATGAATGGATTAATGACATTCCAACTGAACCTATCTTCTACCTAGCGAAACCACAGCCAAGAGAACGGGCTTGGAGAAATCATATTCTAATAAAATCCATTACTTTGATATTCCGTAAGTAACCTGAATTACAGTATATTTATCCTGAAACGTATGGAAGAAGAAACACTTAAGATAAAAAATAATATAGTGTATAATAAATGTAATTTTACATACTTGTTAAACGTCACATAAATAAATCTACCTTTATGACATACAGCATTAGCTACTTACGAACTCAAAGCTCTTATCTTTTATTAAAACAAGAAATGAAATACTAGTATTAGAAGACGTAAAAAATAAAAGAGCAAGTATTTTTGAGCCGTAAAATTAACATTTACCTTTTTTTGCATGAGGAGCAGAGTAGTGCAATACCAAGTATGCCACCTAGGAAAATGACACTGCTGAGCGCGATTATGGCAATTTCAGTGGTCCCTATTTGGCTAAGTTTTGCATGGACAGAAACTTCCTGAATCTTTCGAATTCGAAAATATGATAGATCGTTGGTAATAGTGTCTGAGTGCTTTCCTAAAATTCTTTTCCAGGAATAAAGAAACAATAAATCAGAACTTTGAATATAAATTACGATTTAGCCCAAACCCTCTTATGAAAACTAGTAATTCATATAACATATTCTCGTTCTTTAAAATGAATGACAATCACATGTAAAAATAACAAATAATGACGAACTGTGAAACAAACAAGAAGTTGAACATATCGTATCTGCGAGAATATATCTTATGCCACCCAATGTATTTGTGAGTGTGTTTAATGAGACGTTGTTAGAATTTAAGTTTTATAGTTTAGTTTTGGATAAAATGTTTAATGAAATTGTGCTGTAAATCTTTGACAGAAGTTTAGAAAAAAACGCGAAATTCAACATAACATTGTTCGGAGAATAGATCTTGAGTATTCCCGTGAATTTAATTTAAAATGTTTGTTATCGTGTTAGCATGCGAGAAAATGTTCAAAACGTTCATGTTTTATTTGTGGTGATAATAGCTCAGCTCCGTAATACATAGGTTTAAGAATAAAAAATAAGCATTGCGTTGATTTGTGCGCAATTTTTATTACTCTTTATATATATATCTTTGTATCTTTTTAATTTTATCGCACAAGAGTGTGTTATAAAGGTGTAAAGATGTTTGTTTGTTATGAATTTCGCGCAAAGCTACACGAAAGCTATCTGCATTAGCCATCCCTAAATTACTAGCAAAACACTAGGGGGTTTGTTCTGAATTTCCCTCAAAGCTACATGAGAGCTATCGCACTAGCCGCCCCCAATTTAGCAGTGTGAGACTAGAGGAAAGGCAGCGAGTCATCACTACCCACCACGAACTCTTGGGCTACTCTTTTACCAACAAATAGTGGAATTTACCATAACATTATAACGTCCCCACGGCTGAAAAGTGCGAGCATATCTGGTGGGATTCGAACCCATGAACCTCAGATTACGAGTCGAATGCCTTAACCACCAAACCATGCCGTGGCTATCTACACGGGAAATATGCCTAATTTGCATAAAACAAATATGGCCGCCACATATTTATATATTGTAATATCTTTGCTTCTAGATGACATATTTTCAGAATTGAAGATTTTAAAATGAGATTTCTCGATATAAAAATCACTTGGAAACCATATGAATTTGACTGGATGAAATATTTTTTGGCATAATTCCAATATGGCTATCAAATACTAATTTGTTACAACGAAATTGCTTCCATATTACATTTTTCTTTACATTTGGGTACATAAATGGTATTTCTGAAAATTAAGATGTATAAGGGGCACATAACACTATCCATGGATAACAAAACAAGCTGTATAAATCTAATATGGCTGCCAAATATAAATTTACTTTTAAATTTTTATTCTAAAATGGCGTAATACTACAATTTCAAAATAACCAAAAACAAAATATTTGATACCAAGCCCTATTTAAATCTTTTACGAAAAATAAAAGTTATCTTAAACATTATAATCAGAGAGCTAGGAGTTAGTTTGTGAGGAGGCACATGAAAAACAGAATCAACACAAACTTTGTGTCACTGACTACGATAACTTACAGGTACAGTAATTTGAGAAAAGACGTAGAATATTCAACGGAAATGTCAGTTAATACTTGAAAACTTGGTGGAAATATATATATAAATTAGTATTGGAGATGTGCTTGGTGCGAATAGTACTACAATAGTAAATACTTATGGTAATTTATGTCTGCTATATTTTATCTCACTAAATGGTGTTATTCCTAGTCCATAAAGAAATAGCTGAAGTTTGTGAGCTTTGAATCCACAAACAGTAATTCACCTGTACCACCAAACCAAACAGATTGGATATTTTGTTTATTTTATCAAGAAGACACAAAAGTGTCCAGATATCTAAAAATAGAAGAAACTTGATATAATACTGTTTAGTTTTACACTTTGGGTGACATTCTGATTGATAAATATCTGAGAGAAGTAAAATAGCAAACACACTGCATTATATGAAAGATATATTGCATACATCGTGCAATTCCACACTAATTAAAGTGAAAATTAAATACATCAATGAAAAACAGAACACACGCTTTAAACAGTTTAGAGATACAGAACAGAAAACCGTTGAGTCCCATGAATTTTGCTTTGTGTGTGTGTGTGTGTGCGTGTGCGTGAATGAATAAAGACGAAATTACAACTAAAAGGTTTTATAAGGTTTCTATCAGGTCGTCCCTTAAGTAATGTCCAATTTCAGATTCAGAAAAAGAAAAAGGATTTCAAATGCCGTTAATGTTATTTAATCAATAATGTATATTCCATTATTATTAATTACTTCCTGACAATGATTCACAAACTTCCGAGTGCCACTTTTATAAAATTCTTGGGGTTTGGAGGTAAAGAATGTAGAGAGGGTAGTTTTGACATCTTTATGTGTTCCAAGCTCTTTTCCATCAAGATAGTTCTGCAAACTTCAGAATAGATGATAATCACATGGGGCAAGGTCTGGAGAATAAGGAAGATGTGGAAGTTTATCCCAATCTAGTCTTCAATATTTCCAGATGTAATCCTTGTTCTATGGGTCCGTGCATTATCCTGGTGTAACACAACACCTTTACGATTGATCAAAGCAGGCCTCTTTTCTTTCAGTGAAACATTCAAGCACTCCAACTGTTGACAATAGAAGTCTGATATAATCTGATGTGGCAGCAACTTCGAGTGAATCACACCAATATATTTTGAATAATATCCCATCAAACACTAAACAAGACTTTCCTAGGGTATAGATCCATTTTGGGCTATGCTTTAACCAATTTACCTGCATTGAGACATTGTTTGCGGTGCTTAACATTTTTATAATATATCCATTTTTCATCTTCAGTCACTAACCTGTCCAAAAAAAGATAAGTTACGTTCATGAGAGTACAGAGAAGCGCAAATATCCACTCTTACTCTTTGGTTGGCTTCTGTCAAAGCATGAGGGATCCATTTTCCAAGTTTTGCAGATAACGGTGAACTGTTTAATTGGTTGAATTAAGCTTCTGTGCTAGTTCTTCAACTGTTACAGCACAATCTTCGTCATGCGCAGCCAGAAGCGAGTCATCATTAAACTCAACATGATGATCTGTTTAAGTTACAGTCACCTAATGTGAACTTTTTAAACCACCTTCTACATTTTTTAATCGAGATACTTCGCACCATGAAATCCTTAAATGTTTCGTGTAGTTTATGCTAAACTATTGCCTTTTTTAAACTCATAAAACATTATATGCCTCATGTACTCCTCAGACAGATCAATTTTCATGAAGGTTTATGTGATTAATGATTTAAAAAAGTAGAGTTGGACTAGTTTCTTTCATTTGTCTGAACATTTTTTATACACGCCCTACTATATATTTTAGTCATTAAAGCCTTCTACAAAGACAGAAATTGTGATGCACTTTCTGTATTAAATTTTTGGACATTACTTATGGGGTGACCTGATACTTAAAACTTTCATGAAAAGAGAGAAAATGTGTAATGAAACTAGAATACAAAAAAAATGTTACCCCAAGTTCTCTGCTGGTGTCTTACTCGTACAAGAAACATTGTATTGTACAAAGCTACTACAACTGTTCCTAGAAATAATAAATAATTCCTTCAATATGATGTCAAGTCTGAACTCTTTTATTATCTGGCTGAATTTATTACGACAGTTGAGGTAGGATTAAGGTAAGATAGTGTGTGTCTGTGGCAATACAAGACATAGAAGTAACTTGTCAGCCAATAACAAATAACGATATCGTTCAGTATCTCAAAATATATGGATACAATGGTTTATTTTGTATGTAACAGATGCAATTGCACAAGGTTTTGTTTGTTTGTCGTTATGCACAAAGCTAAACAATGGACTATCTGTGCTCTGCTCATCACGGGTATCGAAACCCGCAGACTTACCGCTGTGTCACTGGGGGTCGGTACTCAAGAAAACAATAACTCTGGATAGTAATGTTGAGCTAGTGGCAACGTTATATTAACCTAGGGGGAATTTTGTGTTGTTTTTGGTAGTTGCAAATCTTTTTGGTGCATAACAGCATAAGAGGTGAAAGCTAGCACTGAGGAACAGAAACGACAGTCATTTCTAAGTTGGAAGTCCTGTCCTGAGAAAACAGCTGCGTTTATTAAGCTGTTGTAAGCTCCAGCAACAATGGATGAAGAAACTAAGTCAACCCTTAAAAACGTAATGTTTTCTATTGGGTGAAAACAAGTGCCCATACAAGTGTTAATGCAGCCAAAAAAAAGTAGTTGTTTGCCCCCAAAGAGTGCAGTTTGAAAATAATAACTTCCACACAAGGTGCTGAAGCACATCTGGCTATTACTAGGCCCAAGCGTTGCTGACCTCAGACGCCTTGTCCGACCCAACTAACAAGTTACGGCGCAAGACATACTGTGAGAAATGGTTACTACTTTGGTCAAAGTTTTTCAGAAGCAGAAATTAATATTCACTTCTTGAAAAATGTGGACGCAAAAAAATTGTGTAAAGAGCGCTGCAGGTGCAGAAAGCCTTGCTGTTCTGCACTTCTCTGTAATGGATAGTGCTTATATGAATAATGTTAAAAATTATTTGATATAATGTTAGGCAAAGTATTTATTATTAATTTGCGATGAATAGTAATTGATTGTTGTAGAGGTCGATGTTTTGAAAGTATTCCACCTTTCTTCTTCACGCGTTTCATCGATGTTAAGTATGTTTAGACAATTATTGTCATTGATTCAAAAATGTATAAATCTCTGTAAACTATGTAATGAAGAAGCTTAAACTTTTGGAATTGTTTAATTCATACTTGAATTTTATTCAAAACAGAAGTGATAACGTTTCAAATATTTAAGAAGGCTAACGTAAACCTAAACATTGAGATAAATATATGTATATCCAATATATATTCAAGCTCTGTATTTCAATAATTTTGTATTAATACGTGATGAGTACGATTTACTGAAAACCCTTATGATTTTTAAAAGACTTAAAATGGCTACAAATCAAATATTAGGCCTAGCTCTATGTTTTATATATATATATATGCCACAACTTGTTTCTGTTACCAAATTACGTGTTTCTATCAAACACGATACTTTTACCAGTTCGCTGGACTAATATAAAAACATTTTACTGTTCAATCATCTTATGTGTAAGAAAAAGCAATTAATGCTTATTATTTCAAAAAGAAATAAAATTACTTACTTTAACAGTATTTCTGTATCTACGATATCGTTCGTTTTCCGATTGATTCCATATAGGAACAGATCAGATCTGAGAAACAAATCGAAATCACAATATATGATCATGTTACAAAAGAAAATATTAAAATTGAAGATTACAATGTTTTTGTTTACAATCTATATCGACATATGAATATAAAATACTCAAGATGTTTTACGTTTTAAAGACACGGAGAAAAGAAAAGACAAAACTTAGCAAATTAAACCAAAATCAGCTTCTCTCATTCATATGTGATTGACTGTATACTAACTTTTTGAGACCTAACGAAAATAAGTTAATACTATTTTAAACTAAATAGTTATTGCCGTTACTTTCTAATAAGTTTCACATTGCTTGTCTTTCAACTACAATTAATAATGTTGATAAGATATACATGAGATTGATATTTGTAAAAAAACAAGCATACAAAGGCGTAGTTAATAATATGGTTTTATATTAGATGTGGATGTTATAAAAGACTATAAGCTTACGATTCTGGACGCTCTACGTCTCCTTCATGATGAGACTCAAGCTTGGCCACTTGTACTTCATAGCCAGTGACGTTTGAAAGGTAGCTGTTGGAAAACATTTATTTGTTTATCTTGAGGAAAATGAGAAAAATCATCATTTAACTGTCAACTTATCACAATCAACTGATGTCATTAGTACGTGCACTAATTATGAATCATGCGTTAAATGCGTTTTACTCAAAATTATTAAATGTTAACAAAAAGTTCTTGTACTGTAAAACATAAATAGTCACGACCTCCTGACATTCCCATATATACTCAAAAACTGGCCTTTCACAGGTAATCGGCCGGACCACCCAGATATCAGTTTATTATAACTGGTTACGTATATACAGAAAATATGTTGATAAATGGAAACAGAGAGTAAAATGTTTAATACTGCGAACGAGATATACAAACTCCTATTGCGTTTCGTAGTTATTCTTATCTCAAAACTACATGTAATATGTATAATGAGTGAATCGGTTACCTTATTATTTGGTTCATGTGCCGTTCCATCACCAGAGGATGAATATCACTCACAACCACGACTAGCTTGGTTTCAGGTAAAACGTATATCTATAAAAACAGAAGGCGACAGCTGTGTTAATAAATACTTTTTGACTGATCACTGTATTCATTTCGACCTGAATGTTACTGAAAGTGTTTCAGTTAATAAAATGTCGGATTATACTTTATGACTAATAAGCTGTGATATTTATAAAGAGTATTCTATGCCATTATTTATTGGGACTAGACTAAAAATTTCTTTAGTTATTTCGAAAATAAATACCTTTACGTATATATGTACATTTTCTATTTATCAGTATCGTTAGCGTACCTTCGATAAAATAAATTAATGCTTTTATTTAAGATAAAAATTAAGCTTTATCAAAAATATGTTTTAATAAAACAGCCGTTTTATGGAAATTGATGTATACTGGGCATACATAAACACTACTTTAGAAAAATGTGAATATAAAATAATTTATAAATATTTGCCACATTACTAAAAGTTTGCTTCGAGCAGTAGGTGTAAAAGTGATGCCAATAATTGCACACAATCAAAATAACTCGAGAAGATAGATGTTTCTCATTGGTCATTTGTAGATATGAAATAAAACAACAAGAGTTAACAGCATTCTAATTAAATAAATACCAAATTATTGGAATGTTTACGTTTAAAAAATAAATCAGCAAATCTTTGTAACTGGACTCTGATAAATCACTCGATTCTAGAACTTACAAATACGTTAGTTACGGCTGAATGACCATCTGAACTACCCTCTCTGTCAGTAGCCATGACATCAAACCCAAAAGCTCTTTTTCTATCCAATGAAAATGTTACCATGGAACGAATAATTCCTGTAACTGGATCAATATGAAATTTTGACGATGCATCTTTCTCTTTTTGGATAATCTCGTATCGGATAGCAGCATTATAAGCAATATCTGCATCAATGGCCTGTAAAAAATATAATTTTAAGCCCATGTTTTAACATTATGTAATATTGACCATGTTTTAACATTATGTAATATTGTTTTGGATTTTAATTTTAACATAATCTTGTTTATATTTGTAAATAAAAAGAAATAATCCATAAGAAATGAATCGATATACGAAAATATATTATTATTAATACTTTCTTTAAAAACACGACAAAATTCGCAACTCTTTAATTACAACTAAATACAGCTATGCACCTGATTTATTTAATTCATAAAAACCATATGATTTAACAACCTTTAGGAGAACAGGCTGCTTCTCCCGAAAAATAACAGATTTTGGGACAACGATGATGTTGGGAACTTGTTTTCACACTTATGCGTATATTTCATAATATGTTTTGTTTTCATTTTGGAAATATGTATGTAATTGTTTGTAGGAACCTTGGTAACTTTATATAACACTCTACCTTTACTCTTGTAATTTCAAAGCCATATGTCGCTTCAAGGAGAACAGCAGCAATCACAGGTTGTGCTCCATTTTCAAACACTGGAACGTTGTCGTTTTCGTCACCAACTGTCACCAAAACTAAGGTCTCATCATAGGCGAGATAATAAGATTCTAGCTGACGTAAATCCACTGGAAGGATGAAATAGGGTGTTTATTCTTTGTTATTTCAAGTAATTAGTAAGAAATCAACAAACTCGTATCCAACTAAGAAGTAGAGAAAAATATTATTTAAAAAAAATCCACAGCAAAATGGAAAATTTGATATAAAATAAGGAAATGTCAATCTTTATTCTATTTAATCTTTTTGTTTCTCATATCCTATCTTCACCACATAAAAATTTAATGATGAGAAACATACTATACTCGAAGTAAAACAAAAAACAGTTAAACTCCATTTGATCAAACTAGATGAGTTATTGAAAAGTGATACTGCACGAATATTTCAGTTGTCTCAGCTAGTTATGGTTTTCGTGCTGCTACTAAGTATAATATCTATTATCATAATACTTGGTTTTTGTCTGTCCTGAAAATGAGTGTGCACCTTACTATCTATATGCGCATTCATTTCATTTCAATATAAACAAAAGGTGGATATTTGTCAATATACCTTGGTAGACATTTTATACAACAGTTTAATATAAATATATCAGAGTTTTGTAAAACATCTAATGTTTTATACAAAAATTAGTAATAATTTATTGTTTGTTTGTTGAGAATTAAGCACAAAGCTACAAAATGGGCTACCTGTGCTATGCCCACCATGTATATCAAAACCAGGCTTTAAAAAAACGGTGTGAATCCGCTGACATACCGCTGTATCACTGAGGAACAATAATAAGTTTTCATCAATATATTGAACACCAATAAATTATTGGTACTATCAAACGAAAATGACAAAACTAAAGTCTTATATTTATAAGAACAGATGCAATATTCATTAATATTAAATAATTCCTAAGCTGGCGTTTTATAACAGCCTTTTCGATAGTGAGATTTAAAACTTTATGTCGTAGAATTTTCCTAAAGTCTCCATTCTGGAAGTTATTGTATCTTTAACAGAGAAAAGTAACAGGTAATGGAAATCGTAAATTTAATGATTTGTTTCACGCCCTGTACTGATCTTAATATGCGATACAAATCTTAGAGACACCCAAGTGCGTACTAATGGTTAGTGAATGGGATTGGAAAGTCCATGTTCTCGGGTTCAACCGACCAAAACGTATCGTACTTTCAAATGTAGATGAATTATGAGAGTGAAATTCAATCCTAGTTAGGATCAGTCGCTGACTGACTGATTTATTTCTGATCCACAGTGTAAAATTTTGTAGGCTAATTAGAATAAAAAGATCTAAGAAACTACATCAGGTGCACAACACTTTTTATGAGAAAATGTAACTAAATTCATAAAATGTTCAGGTACTCACAAAAGACAATGTTAAAATTAGGATTTGAATATATCTCGTCGAGTGAGTTCTAAAAACATAATTTTACATTTTTTTGGTGTTGTCTTATAAAAGATACAACGAATCAACATTTACAGGGAAACACTTTTTTGTCTAACCCCTTTATATATATATAGATGTAATACATATACAGTTTAAGCTTCCTTTAATGAAACCTACAGATATTTAAAAGGCTTGTTAGAAAGGCATTGATGTCAAACTATTTATAGCGTCTGCAGGGCAAAACTTTTCCAAAGAAAAATATTAAAATACAGGAAGATTAAAATGCCTCACGACGTACCATCTGTAAAAATCAGATCTTCATCACCCACGCAGTTCTGTGTTGTAAACACAAATGAAGCCATACTTTGTTGTTTCCACCCGATGTCAGTAATTTTCAAGCTAATCATCGACTACTTTATGACAGTATTGCGATGTCCTACGTATACATCCATTGAATACAGTCTAATTTTTACCATTTTAGAAGGAACTGGTCATTTGTGAACTATCATAGATAGTTTGTTGCCTTCCATTTTATCCAATTGTATTTTCCTTCTGCTACGTTAAAACGATTGGAAAACATTTTTCCGAGTGACATACATCTATTCTTTCTATTACCTATAGGATTGACCGTGATGATAATCAGCCTGGGCCCGGCATGGCCAAGTGTGTTAAGACGTGCGACTCGTAATCCGAGGATCACGGGTTCGCATCCCCGTCGATCCAAACATGCTCGCCCTTTCAGTGGTGGGGGCGATATAATGTAATGGTCAATCCCACTATTCGTTGATAAAAGAGTAGCCCAAGAGTTGGCGGTGGGTGGTGATGACTAGCTGCCTTCCCTCTAGTCTTACACTGCTAAATTAGGGACGGCTAGCACAGATAGCCCTCGTGTAGCTTTGTGCGAAATTTCAAAAAACAAACAATCAGCGAAAAAAGCATTTTTTGATCCTGAAACTCTTGTAGACAAGTGCCCACTGTTATGCCTTTAAAAATTAAAAATTTTTGCTCTTGCTTGTTGTCTTGTAGACTAATTAGAGTAAAATTACATTGCTAGCTACCTTTATAGGGTTAAATTAACCACTTTATACATCACGTAATTCCATTTGTGAAATAACTGTAGTGTTGTATAAGTGTGAGCGTGTAGGACCGAAAGCAGAAAGTCCGTGAAGAAGAATTTCCTTTCTAAGTCTTGGCGTGATAAGAAAACACTAAAGCAATGTTCAAATATATCAAGCAGTAAATAAAAATCAAAACTAGAGAAAGGAAAAATTGGAACTTTATAAAGAAACTTGTAAGAGAAAATATATACAGACTACGGGAATACTAATATTTGAAATTTTTAATTACTGAGCCTTTTTACAATACTAATGGTAATTTAATTTAGAAGCACATTGGATTATTATAGAACTTTTGTAGAACTGTGGTCTATCAGGTGGTAAACTATGCTCTAGAAAATTTGGAGTCCAAAACAGAGCAGATTACGAAATAAATAAAGGCTATTATCTACAGTTATTTGGGCTCTTCTCTTCACCTTCTTACACATTCTACTTTTCTTGATTGGTTAAAAATGGATAATTTCTACATCTATAACAATAATAAACAAAGTTTTCTACATAATTTGTCATGTCTTTTGATAACCACTAAAAATTGTGGTTACAATTATAGGCACATAAAGAAATATGCAAATGTATTCTCACTGTTTCTCCTTCTTCTGATGGATATATATATATGTGAATTGACTCCAAATAAATTAGTGGAGCTGGAGTGAAAATAGGTTAGAATTTTCATGACATTAAGCAAATTCATCAACTTTAATTTAAATCATTTTAATTCTTTCAAAAATATTTCAGCTGTTGCCACAGAATAAAATATTTAATGTTAGTTAGGTCTAAGGTTTCAGAAATGACTGAGACTGAGAATTTGAATATTTGGTTTAAAATATTTATGTTTTTTTAACAATTATACAATTTAAAAGTAGGATAATTGCTTTAGTCACTGTTAATTTTCACTTTCCTTCTTTACCTCGTATTATTCTGTAAAATGTATTCTTCCAATCTTTGTGGTAAAATATAGGAGAAAATAAACATTTTTGAGTATTTCTTTATCACAACTTTCATGTTTAAGTCTAATTGTTAATTATTTATGATTACAAAAAGAAGTACAAATTACTTTCATATCATCACACATACATCGCTGTAAAAAATTAATGTCAAACGTTAAAACATTTTATTGAAATGCTCTCTGAAATCAAGATTGACCAATAAAACATAACATTTTCAATTAAACAACTACTTTAAAGCAAATGTATGCTTGTATATCATTTTTACTTTTTTTAAACATAACAATGCTTTCAACAAAAAGGTAAATGATTAACATCAAATTAATCGTATTTTAATTCATTCATTTCTACCTGATCTTCCATATCGTTTTAGGGCAAAATCTTCAGCTCGAATCTTGAGGAAGAACTTAGATCTTTGCTCTCTGTCTAAAGTAGCAGTTAGAACTAGGAGCCCCGTTTCAGCTTCAATGGTAAAAAGACCTAGAACATTCAATAATTCAGTTATTAGCTGTCAATGTTTAACGCAGAAAAATGCAGATAAAAAGACATTTGACACTATTTTTGAGGTCTAAGTGGAGGTATATGACTCGAAACCATGCCAGCCAGCATGAAGAAGTTAACTTGTAAATGTAAAATAAAACGATTTAGCAATAAAAAAAATGTTTAAATGTTCTAGACGTGGTTGTGAATTTGGTGATTTAAGTGTGGCGTTTAAGCTAAACAGTGGGTACAGGACGGATGAGGGAAGAGCTTATTCGAGGATATTCCAATCGATATGACACAGCAGCTGAATAGGAGATTCGTGAAATGATTACTGCATTGGTAGCGAAACAAAAAACAAAACAGGCACAATATCATCGTTAATTTCATTTATATTGCAATTATATATATGAAATCATAAGTTTCAATACCGTGTGAAACTAACGGCACATTAAAACACAAAAATGCAATGTTTAACTTGAAGCAGATGCACAATGCATTACAACACGATTTCCCAAGAGATTCTCAATCCGTGATGATGAGAAAACCCACTTGTAGAGAAAAATGTATATATGTAAAAACGGCTGGTTTGGATTGAGAAAATTTTTATGTAGAGGAGCGAACAACGTTTCGACCTTCTTCGGTCATTGTCAGGTTCACAAAAAAAAGAAAGTGTTACTGATCGGTAGCTGACCACATGTTTGAAGGGGGTTGTGTAATTCAGTGTAGGAATGTAGAGGGCGTGCTTAGATGTTTCATTATATTTATTAATATGGGTATAAAGGTGTTCCTTTGTATTGGTTTATTTTGGGCTTGAGTTGTATACAAGTAAGGCTTCTTTAATTTTGCGTTTGTTTATGTTTGTTTCTTTATTTAGTATTTGGGTGTTTATTTGATTTTCAGTGTTCGAAAACGTGTGAAGGTGACTTTTTATGTTCTTTGAATTTGGTTTCCATTTTTCTACTTGTTTCTCTAATATAGAAATCGTGGCAGTTATCACATCGGATTTTATAAATAATGTTGGTGTGGTGTTTGTCAGTGTAGATTTTACATGGTATGGACCTTAGTTTTGTGCCTCATTTTTGAATAAATTTGTTATTAACTGGAATGTCATATTTTGTTACTTGTTTTTGCCAAATGTTGGTTATTTTTCTGCTGATGTCGGGAATATATGGTATGCAGCAGTATATGGTTTCATGATTTTTTAATTCGTGGGATATATTTACTTTTGTTAGTAGATTTTGCTCTTTGTCTAGGTGTGTGCGTATAATGTTTTCTACGGTTTGAGGAGGAAACTTATTGATGTTGATGAAGTATTGTTTTATTTTATCTGAAGAACATAGTTTTATGGCTGTGTTTATTTGGTTTCTTAGTATGTTGAGTTTTTGTTTTGTTTCATGTGCTTAGTCTCAAGGAATGTATAGTCCAGTATGGGTGATTTTTCGGTGGATTTCTGTTTTAAATTGTGTACCGGTTCTTGTAATTATGAGATTAAGAAATGATATTTCATTGCTTTCTTCCTGTTCACATGTGAAGTTAATGTTGGGATATATAGAGTTAATGTGATTGACAAAATTAAGTGTGTGTTCTGTAGATGTGAATCCCGCAATTGTGTCGTCTACATATCTGTACCAGTATAGTGGTGGATGTAATGCTGTGTTAATTGCTTGTGTTTCAACTTGTGTCATAAAAATACGATTGTATGAGAAGTATAAGTCTTTGTGTTTTCTTTAACGTTTTAAATAAACCTTCGTGTCCTTTAAAGTAATTATGAAATTTCATTATGTGTATTGATTGTTTCTTTACTTTTTCACTTCGTGCATAACATAGTGGTTGGCTTCCTAAAGACATTATTTGTATAGTACACAAAACATAAGTATATATATGTTACAGTCATCTAAAGCTCATCTATTATTGGTTGGTAATTTCCGTTTCACTCTGTACTTAAGTTGGTTTTTTTTAAAGGGCTATCGTATATTTGTAAAAAAAAAAAAAAAACAACTAAGGGTTAGTGAGAAAATACTAGAGCTATTATGTTTTTACCATTAACATCCTGTTCAACAATATTATATCGCACTGGCTTTTGAGCAATTTCGTCTGTAGTGTTGAGATCAAGCACCGGTAAAGGTGCCATTTGGTTTTCTTGAACGGTAACTTCATAAAGTCGAGATGGAAATAAGCGAACTCCAGTTCCTGCACCAACAATGATATTTAGCTGTAACCAAAAATATAAAATAATATCATCAGTATCTGAATACTGAAAGCAAACATAATTAAATGATAAATAAAAACTATTATGAAACAGGTGACACTTTGGTTGCTCATTTTACGTTTTTGGCGTTTAGGCATAAACAGATATGTAACCCTAATAGGTACTTAGACTTAAAATGTTAAGGGATGATAAATGTTTCAGCCTGTTTTCTATTTTAACATCTTCCAAAAATTATTTTCTATTCGTTCTCTTTAAACTTTCGAGTTTTCCAAAATGTTTAACTGTACTGAGGCATTGATAGTTATGTAATAATGATTGTGATGTGTTGAAATATATAAGAAATAAAAGCCACAAAATACAAGATGCACAAAATAACAGAAGTAAATAGAAAATATCACTGAAATTGGTTCTTATGTTTCTTGTATATACCAACAACAATTTTTCAGTTTAATTTCTGTTATGTTGAAATCTTATAGTCTGAAAAATGTTTCAGTAATGATGATAAATTTATTAAACAGAACGTAGTTAGGCTAGGAGCATTTTACTTCTTTTTCATATTCTTATAATATAATACGTAATAAATAATAATATACTAAATGATAGGAAGATTAGATTGTATACAGCAACTGAAACATAGATGACGTTATATTAAAATGTCATTTTGAGATACACTTCTAAATTTAAAATACACGTTATACATTTTAAAGGAGTGAAGACACAGCAATACAATACTAGTATCGTATCATCAAGCCGTGATTTGATTGCATTGATACATCATCCGATACGATTTACGTATCTTCACGAAATTTCGCATGCTTAAAGTAAACATTGTCTTTTTCTACAGAAAAAAAAAGAATTTCTAATAAAGTATTGTGCGAAAAGTTAATGATTTAATAAAACAAGATGACTATTGAGTGCTACATGTGTCTGATGACCATTGAGTGCTACATGTGTCTTGATGTTTTATCAATAAAATTAAATGTAAAATAACGAATTAACAATAACAAAATAGATAAACATTAACTTCTATTTCGTTTATTTCTCTTGTCAAACCTGAAAATTTAAAGAAGAGCTGTTAAGTGTGAAGTACTTAAATAAGAGTTATTAATAAATTGCAGACAAGACTGTCAAACTTTATAACAAACCAGCGCCAATACCTCAGTACGTATCGTATTGTCTTCTATAATTAGATACACACCCTTAATATTTTTACATCTATATATATGTGTGTATGGTGGACGTAATCTTTGTCTTACTTCAGTTTTATCAACTTTAGGAGGGTCACTGTTATCCTGTGCTGAAACAAGTAATCGGTAATGACTTCGATGAATGCTATCAAGTGGTTTAGCTACAAAAACCTCTCCAGTTGCCTTATCAATACTGAAAGTGTCCATATCTCCGTCATCTAGATAAGAAGAATGCTTTGTTGGTATTATTTAGGATTTTAGAGTAACAACGCTAATAACTGACACTTTAGGATTTTTTATAGTTTCAAACATAACTACTCTGAAATTATTAAACTAAGTTGTGCGTATAATTAATACATGCTCAATAATTAGTTTTCAGAAATGTTTATAAGAAAACTTGTATGATATAAATATATTGATAATTAAGTCAGTAAAGTTCTAAGCTTCTATGATTATCAAATGTTAAGCTAACATTTAAAGCAAATATTAGCGAAATAGAATTTCCCCAAATAGTTTTATTTCTTATAATATTTTAAATGCTTAAACTTATTTGCAATATAGCACAATATATATTACAGAAACAAGTAACTTATTCTAAAAGCATTTGTTGTTGTTTAACAACAACGTGCAGTTTTCAGTCCATTATCATTTGAAATGTTTTTGTTTTTTATAGGATTTTATCAAAACTATAACATATTCAATTATTACTTACTCAATAACTTGTATTGGAAATTTCCTGCTCCAGCGTCCAGTCTGAACACCACCTCACCGGTTTTAGTACTTTCGGCAATCTCTAGTGTGTAAACAGATTTCTGAAATTCAGGAACAACGTCGTTAGTGTCTGTGACTGTAACCCACAACTTGACCGTAGCGCTTTGGGTTGGCGTTCCATGATCGTAGGCAATCACAGTCATGTTATAAAATCTCTGTTGTTCGTAGTCGAGTTTAGAGAGAGTCCACACAGTGCCATCTGCAAAGATTTATTATAAGGGTTAGCTTAATATATCTAGATTAATTTACAAGTTGTATCGATGATTATCGATATATAACTATTTGTTCCTGTAAGGTCTACCTTTTAAATATTCTCGGATTATGGCTTTTTACTTTTTTTTCTTATTTTCAAGTGAGTTATTATTCATACATAATGCCACAAATGTATGGCATTGATCCTATTAATTTAAAATTGCGATTCTATTAGTATTCCGTTTATAAACATATTGAGTTTGGATAGATTATTGATCACGTACCATGTAAGTATAGAAAATATCTGTACATCTTTGTTACGTCATTATTTAGTTAGTGTAAGTCTTTGTTATATAATCATTTAGTATCTGTAAGTCTGTTACATCATAACTTAATACTACATCTCTTTGGGATTCTTTACAACACGTTATGTATCTTTTTTATAGTATTTACAAACTGAGTTTCTTTATAACAGCTTAGGTATCTTTTTCTATGTATCTACGAAATAGATTTTGTTACAACAGCTTATGCATATTTTTCTATGAATTTACTAGCTGAGTTTCCTTACAACCTCTTATTTAACTTTCTCTATACATTTATAACTATGCATAATACTCTCATTAAAAAGATCTAATGTCACCAAGAAAATTTCCTTCCTCTTTATTTGTATTAATCTTTGTTATGAAGTGAACAACACGGTTATTTTCGTCTTAAACAAATGAATGAATATTTGGTTTGAAAGTTTCAGTGCTTTTTATTCACAACACACAATTCAAGTACAGAAGCTTACCTACAGCTAAAATCAATATTTTTCCATAAAATCCTTACAATGTGGGAAAAAGTCATGTTTGCTTGTATTGTCGAGAAAGTAATACATATCCTGCCAGAATACATAAAATCAGATGCTAATAACGGTTCACTAGTGTCTCACGAAGAGACAGATCCCCCAATAAATGAATACAATATTACTGTTTCAACCATAAAAGAAATCCTAACATAAAATTTGAAAATAAAACAGTATAATTCTTATTTTTGATTTATCCTAATCCGACCCACTACTGAAATAAAACTTAATGGAAACATTTATTTGTTTTCTCCACGCTGTTTTAAGTGTAATCTTTACAGCGTTAACGTTCGGAGTTCGATCTTCGTAGTAAGCACAGTGCATATAGCTCATTGTTTAGCTTTGAGCTTAAACAAACAAAAAATTACGAATATCGAATAATTAACAAATAACAGAAATTGGTAATTGTCACTGTATTCCGTGATAACAAGAAAACCCACTTGTAGAGAAAATTATATATTTAAAAAGGGCTGGTCTTGATACAGAAGACACTAATAGAGGGGCGAACAACGTTTCGACCTTCTTCGGTCATCGTCACGTTCACAAAGAAAGAAAGGGTTACTGACCGGTAGCTGACAACATGTTTGAAGGCGGATGTTTAATTAAGTGTAGGAATGTAGAGGGCATGCTTGTTTGTAGAAAGATGTTTGATAATATTTATTAATATAGGTATAAAGGTGTTCCTCTGTATTGATTTATTTTGGGCTTGAGTTGGTGGATAATTAAGGCTTCTTTAATTCAGCTTTTGTTTATGTTTGTTTCTTTATTTAATATTAGAGTGTTGATTTGATTTCCAGTGTTCGAAAACGTGTGAAGGTGACTTTTTTATGTTCTCTGAATTTGATTTCCATTTTTATACTTGTTTCTCCAATATAGAAGTTGTGGCAGTTATCACATAGTATTTTATAAATAATGTTGGTGTGGTGTTTGTCAGTGTAGTTTTTACATAGTATAGACCTTAATTTTGTGCCTGGTTTTTGAATAAATTTGTTATTAACTGGAATGTCATATTTTGTTACTAGTTTTTACCAAATGTTGGTTATTTTACTGTTGATGTCGGGAATATATGGTATGCAGCAGTATATGGTTTTGTGATTTTTTGATTCGTGAGATATATTTACTTTTGTTGGTTGATTTTGCTTTCTGTCTAGGTGTGTGCGTATAATGTTTTCTACGATTTGGGGAGGAAACTTGTTGATGTTGATGAAGTATTGTTTTATTTTGTCTAATTCATCGTTAATTTTATCTGGTGAACATAGTTTTATGGCTGTGTTTATTTTGTTTCTTATTATGTTGAGTTTTTGTTTTGTTTCATGTGCTGAGTCCCAAGGAATGTATAGTCCAATATGTGTGATTTTTCGGTGGATTTCTGTTTTAAATTGTGTACCGGTTCTTGTAATTATGATTAAGAAATGATATTTGATTGCTTTCTTCCTGTCCACATGTGAAGTTAATGTTGGGATGTATAGAGTTAATGTGATTGAAAAAATTAAGTAGAAAACAAGTAGAAAAACAGAAACCAGATTCAAAGAACACAAAAAGTCACCTTTACATGTTTTCGAACACTGAAAATCAAATAAACTTAACATGACTATAGAAAACACCCAAATACTAAATAAACAGATATAAACAAATGCAAAATTAAAGAAGCCTTACATATATAACAACAAGCCCAAAATAAACCAATACAAAGTAACACATTATACCTATATTAATAAATATATCCAACATCAAAGCACGCCCTCTACATTCCTACACTCAATTACACAACCGCCTTCAAACATGTGGTCAGCTACCGGTCGGTTACCTCTTTCTTTCTTTGTGAACCTGACGATGACCGAAAAAGGTCGAAATGTTGTTCGCTCCTCTATCAATGTCTTCTCTATCTATACCAGCCGTTTGTAAATGTATAATTGTCACTATATTATTAAAATCAGGTGTCTTGTTACTTTACACATGACTAATAAATTATATGTATATCTTATAGACGGCCCGGCATGGCAAGGTGGCTAAGGCAGTCGACTCCTAATCCGATGGGCGCAGGTTTGAATCCCCGTCACACCAAACAAGCTCGCTCTTTCAGCTGTGGGGGCGTTATAATATGACGGTCAATCTAACTGTTCGTTGTTAAAAGAGTAGCCCAAGAGTCGGCGGTGGATGGTGATGAATAGCTGCCTTTCATCTAGTCTTACACTGCTAAATTAGGAACGGATAGCGCAGATAGCCCTCGTATAGCTTTGCGCGAAATTCAAAAACAAACAATCTTATAGACTTTGAAAATCTTGCACAAGAATATAGGTTCATAAAATGCCGCTTTCATAAAAAAATCTACTGACGTGATGCCATCAAGTTCTGAAACCGTGCGATCAATTACATATCTGAGGGAAGAAGGCATAGAGTGACGTATCATCTTCTTTCATTAGAAGTAAACAACACGCTCGTAGTTAAACAATACGTCCATTTTTGTATAGGATTTCAATTCAGTATATTTATGTATACTTTTTTTACTTCATATAAACTACTTAATATCATGGCAACGGTGCTTCTTCCAAAAAACTTTGTTAATTTTTTTAATTTCGCGCAAAGCTACACGAGAGCTATTTGCGTTAGCCGTCCCTAATTTAGCAGTGTGAGATTAGAGGGAAGGTAACTAATCATCACCACCCACCGCCAACTCTTGGGTTGCTCTTTTACTAAAAAATAGTGGGATTGACCGTCACGTTATAACACCTCCACGGCTGAAAGGGCGAGCATGTTTGGTCTGACGGGAATTCAAACCCGCGACCCTAATCATCTCGCCAGGCCGGGCCCACCATAAAACGTAAATTAATGAACGAAAGTTTAATTTCATATATTAATTAAACATTTACCGTAGTATTGTCATAAAATAGTTGTTCCAAAAATTTTTTACTAATAAATAGATGCAAAATAACGTTTTAATGCAAGTCTTGCTTTTACCGTAATATAATTTGTGAAAATCTCTTCTTATAATATTCATTAATTAACTATTTATTGTAATAAAAATCGTTCAGATATGATATTATACGCTTTAAAATTATATTTTAAATGTAATACACGAAAAAAGTAATAAAATATTCATCTGAAATAAATCGAGATAATTGACATTATTAAAAATACTCTTTCGATTCAGACTAATAAACACTTAGGCCTACATTCTCGTCAGTGTGAGTAACTTATTCTCTTGTGATAATCAGAAGCTGTCAGTAAAGCCAGTATAATGTGGTATAATATCATGTAATAAACAAGTAAATGGCACAAACGTTTGTTTATAATTCAAAAGATATGTAACGCTTGATACACACAAAAATTTGAAATTAAATCTTTTTTTTTTCTGTATTGGCTACGCAGCCACAGCGTATTCCTCATAAATCTTTCAAAAGCGGGAGCCATTTCTTCAAGTTTTATCAATATAGTTTCGGATATAGTGCCTTTTGTGTCTTCCTGTGATAAAAATTCAAAGGAAATGCTCATTAAATCTGATCTTACCAGCTTCAGTTGCTGATGACTCAAAAGCTGTAACAAGACGTTCATAGGCCATGTTTTTCCTAGATTCACTGGATCATTTTGATTGTGACTTGTTTCTTGTCTTGTACTTTTTAAAACTTAAATGAATAATTGGAGAACAATGCCTTTAATACGAATGCTTTCTGAAAGCAGTGGTGATATTTAAAAAGTACAAATGTCTTGGAAAACGGAATCATTGGTGGAAAACATGCAAAAAGAGCTAATAATAGGATGAGAATTACTCATTCTTTGCATTATCTTCATATCGTGTTGATTTCTAGATATCTATATGTGAGAATTGACTGATTAACTGAAATGAAGCACAAAGCGGCACAATGGGCTAATTGTGCTCTGCCCATCACGAGTATCGAAACCCGATTTTTAGTGGTGTGAGTCCGCACACATACAGCTATGCCACTGATGGGTGAGTGCAAGGAATATTCACTTTTGAATTTTCTAATTTAATTCTGTTACAGAAAATGTTGCACGAGTTAATGATAATTATTAACTTCATAATAGTGAACGACAATAGTAAGAAGAAGTGATATAACTTGCATGGATGAATATTCTGAAAATTCAAAGGAAAAAAAATTACGTTTAAATAATTTACAAACTGTAGCCAACCTTGTCCCAAACTGACTCACCTTTGCTATCGATATAAAATCGATTCTGGTGACCTTCACCAAGTTGATAAAACACAAGACCATTTTTCCCCAAATCAGCATCAATTGCGGATATTTTCGTCACCTAGATATATTTATACACATATACATTATTAATTCTCAATAAAGCTACTTAATCTATACGTTTCACAGTCCACCATATAGTGAATTTCTATTTTTGTTTGTAATAACTTAAAATCAACATAAATAATTGCTTTAATATACTCGAATGACACATACACACGTGTAGTTATGAAATGTTTGTTAACGAAACTGCTTATTAAATAGCCAAACTACGACTTATGTCATTTTTTCTCATTTTTTTAAACATTAATTGGTTGCAAAGCGAGAACTTATTTTTATACTAATTCCTGTACTCAATTTATACGTCAAATTTGTAACTTATATTAAAAATTTGAGCATTATAATCAACTTAAATATTGGTTTAAAAAATTGCACTGTGGAACAGATAAAACAGTTTTGACAAATGATTTTTTAGAATATGGTGCATTATTGATCTAATTATAAGACTTGTTGTTTTACCTGAATATACTCTTCAAAACAAGAAACGCAAAAAAAAGATATTTTTGTTACTTCAAAGAGAAATATATGTAATAACGTTACAAGCTCAGAGTATGTGATTTTACACGTGTTAAGGCACTGATTGTCAGACCAAAATGACAATAAAAGTTATGCACTTTGAAAACGGAGGAAAACATCGGATTTTTCGCCAAAACGCATTCGTGTTCAATAAATTTGTTTGAGAAGAGATCTGCATGTTCTGCAAGTGCAACATGTGCAAAATCCCTATAAAAGTGACGGGTTCTCGGTTTCCATAGCTCAGTGTTAAGCCACCGACACGCAATGCAGTTATGCCAAGACTGACTGAAGCACAACGCCATTGGTCGCTGGGAAGCGAATCTCGATCAGATGTTGCCAGAGCTGTAAATGTCCACCCAAGCACCATCACAAGGCTATGGAATCGTCACCAACAACATGGATCAACTCGTAACCGTCCACGATCTGACAGACCTCGTGAGACCACGCCCGCACAAGATCGCTACATCCGGTTACATCACCTTCGGGATAGGACCACCACTGCGACGTCTACTGCCTCAACCATACCAGGGCTGCGTAGGATTTCCGATCAGACCGTACGCAACCGTCGACGAGATTCTTAGGCCCCACGTGCAACCCATCATGGTGAACGTCAACGACGTTTTTCAACATGACAACGCCCGTCCTCACACAGCCCGACTAACTACTGTTTTCTTGAGACACCACAACATCAACGTTCTTCCCTGGCCCTCCAGATCACCAGATTTAAACCCTATCGAACATCTTTGGGACGAGTTGGACCGACGTCTGCGACGGCGACAACCTCAACCACAGACTCTACCTCAGCTTGCAGCAGCTTTGCAGGCTGAGTGGACAGCCATTCCACAGGATGTGTTTCGTCATCTCATCGCTTCCATGGGCAGGAGATGCCAAGCAGTTATCGATGCTCACGGGGGCATACTCGTTATTGACGTTGAGTGACGTTAAACTTCACTTAGTGAGCGTGGACTTCGCCTTTGCAGACTTTGGATGTTCAGCAGTGAATGTGCAAAGTTTCATACATGTCATACAAAACTACCCGGAATGAACTTGTTAACAATTCGTTTCATATTTTGCCTTTTGCGTTTCTTTTTTTGAAGAGTATATATGCAAACAAACCTATTACACCTTATATTAATATGGTAAATTTGTTTTATCATTGTTAAAGAAAGTTAAAATATTACAAAATCAACTACTTCAAACTATGAAACTGTTATAATTTATTTTTTATTAATTTTATGGTATACAAGTCACATCAATGAAAACAATAAAAAATGTGAAAATAATTATTGCATTTTTAAACAAAAGAAAATGATGGTGCTTCGGTCATCTTTAACCATCCAGCATACTGTTGATCAGTTTTAGAAGTATAAGTTAATAATCAACACAGTAGTATGTTGCAAAATAATAATTACAAGTATGAATATGAAGTGCGTCACAAAACAAGTGTTGGGAAATAAGATTTAAAACGTAGAAAAAGTCACTGGTATAAGCTTTTAATATACCTTATGTACATATTACTGTAACAGCTATTTTTAAATTACAATAAGGCCCGGCATGACCAGGTGGGTTAAGGTGTTCGACTCGTAATCTGAGGGTCGCGGGTTTGAATCCCGGTCGCACCAAACATGCTCGCCCTTTCAGCCGTGAGTGCGTTATAATTTGACGGTCAATCCAACTATTCGTTGGTAAAAGAGCAGCCCAAGAGTTGGCGGTGGGTGGTGATGACTAGCTGTCTTCCCTCTGGTTTTACACTGCTGAATTAGGGACGGCTAGCGCAGGAAGCCCTCGTGTAGCTTTGCGCGAAATTAAAAAAAAAAAGACAAATTACAATACATTGTAACTGTTTCCAGTTATAAATCATTTAAAATGACTTAAATCAGAGATTTTCAAGCTGTGGTTTGGGTACCACTGATGGTATGTGGAACTAATGTCGGTGGCACGTGACACAATAGTTTTTTTTTCTGTCAACACAAAATTAAACACCTTATTATGTAATCCTCAAATTAAGTGAAGAAACAGGAATTGTTTGTTTTTCACAGGATTAAAGCTGTTGATTTGAAATTGACAAAAATCAACGTTATGCAAACGATTCAAAAAAATATTGCCCCAAATCCACGATGGTTTTAAACAACTAATATGTTGACAATAGTATAGCAATGTACCAAACACGTTATCTTTAAAGTAACCCATTACAACTGCTGCATATATGAAAGCTACTTTCATATCCAAGACAATACCAGAGAATTAATGATAGACATCACCATGAAAAATCACAAAGACAATTATCTAATACTAATATAAACATAATAAAATAATCAGTGAGTTGATTACAAGTTATTAAAAAGATCTGAACAACTTTCTAAAAAATATTCTTCGTGATATTTCGAATAAAAATAGAATTTACACAACAACAGTTTCATTTCTGTTTTACGTATATAACAAAGTAAGCACGATCTCAATATTAAATATTAATTTCAGTTGTTAAAGCAGTTTCGCAACGCGCAATGTTAAAGCTGAATTCAGCTAATAACGATCATATATTTTAGCTGAGGCGTTGCTGAGTGTTTTTTCCCTTCAAGTATAAATTTTTTGCTACTAGCTGCCTCCCATTGACACAGTAGTTTATCTGAGGCTTATACTAGTAGAAACTGGGTTTCGATATCCATGGTAGACAGAGCACAAACAGCCCTTTGTGTTGCTTTGTGCTTAACAACACACATCTCATAGCTCCATCATCTCTTGATCGACTTCAGATCTAATTATGGTTTTGGATTCGACTGATTTATCTGATTATTCCCAAGGCCTCATAGATTAATTTATTCTAATTCTACCTAAATAATTTCAAGTGTCGCGGCTGTTGAAAATTCCCTCTTGTTTAATTCTTGGATGAACGCATTTCCTACTTTATTAATATCTTCTACAACAATTGCCCATTATCTTTAAATAAAAGGTAATACAAATGTATTGTCATTGCTGTTAATAGTCGTTGTAATATTCTTGTTTTATCACATTTTAGAATACTGAAAGGTAAAATTTGAAGCCTTATAAAAAATTTAATTGTATAAAGATATTTCGAATTATTCGTGATAAATAAGGTAATAAATATCGTGATAAATATGAGGTAAATGCATATTATGGATGGCTGATATGTG
Organism: Tachypleus tridentatus; assembly: GCF_004210375.1. Lineage (NCBI taxonomy): Eukaryota > Metazoa > Arthropoda > Merostomata > Xiphosura > Limulidae > Tachypleus > Tachypleus tridentatus. Next base: position 81,762,753 of record NC_134836.1, on the reverse strand, counting down.
TATGAAAAACGTTTTACTTAAAAGACAAAATAAATAACAACGTTTCGACCTCTTAAGTCATTACCAGGTTAACAAACACTTTTGAAAAAGCGGCCTTCTCTACTATACACTTGGAAATACTTTAAGTGATTAACTATAAATAAAAGTATTGTCTAATACCAGTTAAGCTATGAAAATTTAAAACCTGTTATTTTTCGTAGTACCCATTATAGGGGTCAGCCTTTGTATACAATGCTCTCTTTGTTCTAATTAGGAAATAGTATGATTATAAATGCTTATTTCTAACCGGCCATTAGAATTGTCAATAAATTAATCTAGCTGAGCATTGCCTAATTTCATATCAGAAATATACTCATAACGTATAACAGAAATACAATAGCATACAAGTGCTTAACATTCTACCGCACAAGATAAGAAAGAGGAAATTTTTACTTTTAAACCAGGATCTTGATTTTCAGGAACTTCAGCAAGATATGGATCTGTCAGAAACCTTGGCTGTTCATCGTTTATGTCCTGAACTTCTACAGTGATATTTACAGTGGAATTTAATGGAGGTTCTCCGTAATCTAAGGCCTGAAATAAAAACCAACAATAAAAATATATTTAAGTCTAAGTCAAGAGAAAATTATCGCATTAACGAGAAAACATATTACTGCAATGGAAATATATAACAAATTAACTTTCTAAAACTTCGTTGATTGCATATTTCTATATCTTTGTAGGTCTCAATGTTTAGTATTAGACATTGGGTATCTAGTGCATTTAAGATGGTGCTGTATGAAGCTGTTTAAGATAAAAGTGTAAAAAACTGCCACAAAATGACTAAATGCTCTAATTTTGAATCAGAAAATCGAAAACTGAATTTCGCAACGTTTTATCCCACACCGAATTTAAGCTCCATTCCTTACACGGTGTATTTCAAAACTATAATAAGATTTCTAGCTAGTCATCTAGTTATTTCATTTTGCTTTTAAAATTTGAATTAACAGCTTTCTTTTGAAAGATTTCGACTGCAACAACCAGAAACATTTTACAGGACTTCATACATTTAGCGTTTGTGTAACTAAAAACTTTATTTTCAGTTACTGTTAAATAAAAAAATGCATACATGCCGATGCATCACGTCACAAATTTTAACGTTTCAGAAATTATAATTCTTCTACTTTTCTAAAATGAACAAGATAATTCAATCTTATAACTTGTCTGTAGTATTGTTAAGAGTTCGCTGATGATAACCAGAAAGCTAAGATATTGAAAATAAAATAAAATGAAATTTAGTTCACTGACTAGCTTGTTAAATTTTCGAAATTGTTCGTCAAATAAGTGTACTAAAAATAATAGTTTCAATGCTTGAAGTTACTTCCAACTCGTTTGAATGCATATTTGGTCTAAAAAAGGTTTGTGGCTCGAAAAAACACAATATGTTCCGTACCATAACAGAAAATATGAAAGATGACTGTGTTTCCCGATCAATAACTCCTTTCACGAAGAGTTCACCAGTGTGCACATCGATCACAAAAGGAAAATCTGAAAGTGTAATGCGAACAAACCAAACGTGAAATTCTGAAAAATATTGAGTTTATAATGAAGCTTAAATTATTATTTAAGCCTAAAGTTCAGAAATTAACTTTTGCAATAAAATATTATCTTTCGTACATTTTTAACGTATAATTCGATACTTAAACATCGTTTCAGCATTTAAAAATATATCATCATCACATAAATATATCATCCACTATCTCTGAAATTCTTTCAGAATTCATATCTTTTTTTATTTAATACTATATAAATACTTTCACAAAACAACACATAAACGCAAATATTGTATATTTTTCTTCTTCACAAATACTTATAAAAAGTATTATATATTAATGATACTGCGGAGATCATAACATTAAATTCAAAAAATTTTCATTCAGAAAATACTCCATAAAAGTTTGATATTTCAATGAAAATCAGAATGGAAAAACACAAGTGATACAATGTAAATAGCATTTTACACCAGTTAAACAATATTTATTGTTTATGTCATAGAAAACTAGTTATTCGAGCAAAATTAACATTATTTTATTGTACCTTCATTAAAATCCATCATCAAGTTATAATCGACAAGTCCATTCCTCCCTGTGTCTTGGTCCACAGCATGAAGGACACCCATCTTCCAACGTTGCTCTCGAAAATCTCCTTCCTGTACCTTAAACGCGTAATCTGGCTTGACAAAGGTTGGCCGATGGTCATTCACATCAGTTACAGTAATGTTAACAAAGGTAGAATTCCCAAGTCCTTTTCCATCCACAGCGGTAATGTTGAGAAGGTAAAAGGTTTCAGGAGTTAAGTAACCTACGACGTAAATCTCCCCTAAAAATGTAAATGAAAGTAATAGTAACAGTTTTTATGTAAACCAAAAAGTTATTCATTATAACTCTAACCATTGTTCACTACCAAGAATCAAAAGTTTTGTTCAAACATCATGGTATCTATTTCCATAGAAAGATATAAGATCTAATTAAAAGGTTTCTATCTTTTCTACTGAAAATTTAAACTGAGAAAAGACGTTTTCATTTTGGCTTTCTTTTGACAAATTACTTCAATCATTTCATAATTTTATTTGCTATTTTTCAACATGTTCTGGTGAAAAGTTGAAATTTTAAATGCTTTTTTTGGTAGGAGTGTATATTTGTGTTTTTCTTATAGCAAAGCTACATTGGGTTATCTGCTGAGTCCTCCTAGGGAATCCGATCCCCTGATTTTAGTGTTGTAAATCTGCTGAGTCCTCCTAGGGAATCCGATCCCCTGATTTTAGTGTTGTAAATCTGCTGAGTCCTCCTAGGGAATCCGATCCCCTGATTTTAGTGTTGTAAATCTGCTGAGTCCTCCTAGGAATCCGATCCCTGATTTTAGTGTTGTAAATCTGCTGAGTCCTCCTAGGGAATCCGATCCCCTGATTTTAGTGTTGTAAATCTGCTGAGTCCTCCTAGGGAATCCGATCCCCTGATTTTAGTGTTGTAAATCTGCTGAGTCCTCCTAGGGAATCCGATCCCCTGATTTTAGTGTTGTAAATCTGCTGAGTCCTCCTAGGGAATCCGATCCCCTAATTTTAGTGTTGTAAATCCGTAGACTTACCGCTTTCCCAGCGGAAAACTTCTCAGAGAAGAGAATAAGTATCATTAGTGAGATACTGTGTTAATAGGTGAAGTGAGAGAAATTCGGGAAAATTGTCAAAATAAATTGTTTTTGAATTAAAGATGAGCGTGTTCTCACAAATAGTAAAAGAATAACACAGAGGATTCATCCTAAATGGTATACTATAACCACAAAAGCAATGATAACTGTCACAATTTTAAGTTATTTAAATTTACAGATAGGTTGAAATATGAAGAAAAACTATAGAAAAGTTAGAATTCTGGTTACAACAGAAATTAAGAAAGCCAAAAGAGGTTATGAGAATCAACTGGTTCATAATATTAAAACTAACAAAAATAGATGTTTCAAAGAAGGTTAAAAGTAAACAAGCTATTAAACTACGAATTGGTTCCTTAAAGAATTCTGATATCAAGGATTTTAAATGTTTTTAGAAGAGAATATATTTGTCCTGACCTGAAACAGGAAAGACTGAAATTCACCTGAATCATTTAGATGTTAACCTAGCGGTAGCAAGCGTAAAAAGTAACTGATTATAATATATAAAATACCTGGATTTGAAAGAAGGTTAACGGTTAGATATGCGAGCAGACTGCCCTCTAGTAGGAAATGTATAACAAATTAAAACACTTTTTTTCTACGGAAGGTCAACATTCAATGGATAAGCACTTGACGATTGTAGAGTTGCTAATGTATTCTTTTCTTAAAATGGACAATAAGAATTGTTCTATAAATTACTAGACTAGTTAATCGTATATCCAAATATCAAGAATTTCTTTACACAGTCGAAAGGATTCATTCAAAGAAGCTCACTCTACAAAATGTTTTTTTCATTAAAAAGAAAACACACTATCAGGATTTAAATATCATTTATCAAATATTCAAATAAAACGATCGCTTTCAACTTTTAACTTACAAACTTTTTCATTTATAAATGTCAGTAAGCTGTATGTTTATTACTTGCAGCTTATTAGATAAAATAGAACTTGGTTAACATTTCAAAACTTATTTCACAGAACTTGCAAATTTCTTCTCATTTTTCATTAATGAGGGTCTTTTTAAACACAATTATTTTAAACACACAATTATTCAAAGCTGTGGAAAATCCAACAATTTACGTGATACTGTTTAGAACCTTTACATAATACCAGTCTTTATAAACATTTCGCTGAAAACTATTTCTTTTGCAAAATGTCTAGGGTAACAGATAACCGCATTAGTGAATTTACCAACATCGGTTTTTACCTTCCATTAATTTAAACTCTTATTATGTTTAGTTAATGGCAGTTAGGTGTAGAATCTGATATTAAATCATTAGTTAAGTTACGTTAATTATTTGCTTTATCACAGTTACGATTGTTGTAACTTTCTTTTCGAAGTCTTATTATTATTACTGAACTTATTCGAAGCTGATAGTCTTTATATTTCTGTATTTAAAAAAGACTGAACTTTATTAGTGTTTCCTGTCGCATGCTTCAGTTTTATTTCTTAAGCGACAAAGGTTAGTTAAAGTGAATGAAGTTGTGCTAGACATATCTCACAGTACGTTTAACTTACTGTTTCTTTGTATTTCATGTAACATTACAGAACCAATACTCTTACTATTCATTGTACGATCAACACATTAATTTAATTTTTATTCATTACTTTTTATCTTAATAAACATTAATTTCTGGCCATATTGTACTACTACTTGATTCCATATCTACACAGTAATGCATGTCGTAGCAATTTGTTTTGGGTGACAAGTTCCTCTAAGGTTACACAGTCAGAGCGTTTTAATGGATGTTTCATGGTCACAAGACGCTTTAAGAGAAGGTTGTGGAAATAGTAACTTATAATATGTTATACCGATGGTTCAAAGTATATTAAATGTGTGTGTCTTCCGTGAGTAAGGTGTACGCTATTATTTTTCATTGTTACTTTTATTAACAGTATTGGTCATAATGTTTACTGTATCTAATTATATTTTTTTTTAATTATTGTGATTCTGTTACAGTGATTCTTTAGCACTGTTAGGTTAAAATATGAATACAGATTTAGAACGAACTAGCCGAGTTACATACAAAAATATCGTTAACAGCGATAACACCGAACTGATCAAACAATGCAATTTAATGTTCATAAGTAATACGCAGATATACAAGATAACATTTAATTACCTATAGTAATTACCATTTTAATTTCTTTCTAAAGAGGTAGCTTGTTCTGCTCGGAAGTTAGTAACAATTACTTCTTCAGTTGGAGAGGTAATTATTACCTCAGGTAATTATTCAAGTGGCGAGGAGCAGATGCCGAATATTCACACGTATGTTTTTAATGACAGGGTTAGACTGACCCTGCATATTCACGTACTGTGTACTGTTTTTGTTTCCTTATCTAAGAAATGATATTGATTTATTGGAAAGGACTGAGAAGAAACTACTAGGATGTTTCAAGGAATGGGGAGATTATCTTATAATAATAGTTCAAGATCTCTTGAGAAAAGAAGAGTGAGAGGGGATCTTGTTGAAATGTTCCAGATTATACGGGGATCGATGAAATAAACGATTCTTTTTCTCTGTACTCTAAAGGTAACAGAATGATAGAACACAAGTTTTGAAAGAAGATAAGTTAAGCTCTATTTAAGAGTTTTGTTTTTCTAAGAAAATGAATGACTTATGGAATTATATCATGTGGACAGTAGTAGAGGTCAGCATCTTCAAGAGTTTAAGAGAGAAATCAACGATTTTATAAACTGTTTACTTTTCTCAATGATTGGTGTGTAAAAATAGACTTCAAAACCAAATGGTCCTGTCTTGTCTGTATGTTAAGTCATTCAAAGATAAACCATGTTAAAGTTATCTTTATATATATCATTACAATAGTGAGTCATTTGAACACCAGAGCACGAAAATTCTGTCTCCATCATAAACGTTTGAGACTAAGTTATTGAATGGATGTTATGAAGTATCTGAGAATCGACCAGAAGTGGTCACAATTTTGTTTTCTAATAAAGTTTTAATTTATAAAAGTGTTTCTCGCTGCTTCTAAGGTTATTTTATATATGAAAAGACGAAAATTTAACAACGCTTATTTATCTCTTGGAACATAACCCCACCACTTTCTAATTTACATAATTCATAATGTTCTGCGTTCGATAAAATCAAACTATGAAAGTAAGGTAAGTAAAATCATATAGCAAAAAAATTTTAGTTCTCTAAATACCTAGATTAGGGTAAAGAAAAAGATTTGAAAAATATTTTACAAAAGTATAATGTTTCTGTAATTATAGAACGAAATCAGTGAATCCACTCTGAACAACTGTTTTATGCAATTAGTACAATAATAAACATTTTACATGTTATGATTATTTGCACACTCCTGGAACTGTAATTTTAAGAAATATGTTGCATTTCTGTGCCTAATTTACGTAATTTTTTAAATGATTTATTTTTGAAGCAAAGTTATATAATAATCTTTGTCAGAATAAGTGACCACTGTAAATTATACAGCGCAGTTGTTGTTGTTGTATTAGCGCAAACCTACAGAATGATGTATTTGTACTATGTAAAGTGGTGTTCAATTCTTCGTGTTGAACAGAGTTGCAACTCTGTAAAATTATCTTTGAATTACCAGTGGACGCCTGCAATAATAAAAATAAACTTACGGTTTAGCAAAGTAGATGCTTATGTCCAAGAGATAACAAAATAAAGCACGGCACGATAGTTTGTTTGTTTTGTTTTTTGGAATTTCGCGCAAAGCTACTCGAGGGTATCTGCGTACCTAATTTAGCAGTGTAAGACTAGAGGGAAGGCAGCTAGTCATCACCACCCACCGCTAACTCTTGGGATACTCTTTTACCAACGAATAGTGGGATTGACCGTCACATTATAATGCCCCCACGGCTGAAAGGGCGAGCATGTTTGGTGCGAGGGGGATTCGAACCCACGACCCTCGGATTACGAGTCGAACGCCTTAACACACTTGGCCATGCCGGGCCTGGCACGATAGAAAAAGTGCAAAGACACACAGAAAACTTTACTAAACAGATGTACAAATGAAGACTGTAGACAACAAACGTTAAACAAAACAAAAGGGTAATGTTCGACAGAAGTGAAACTTCTTGACAATACAGCGTCATAAAGTAAAATGCACTGATAAATTGGTAGTCCTTCGACAACTTCCATGTATGGTAGGAAAAATAAGATTCTCTAAACTCTAAGTAGGATCAAAGGTAAATCAAAATAGTAACTTCATTACAAGGTCAATGAAATAACCTCATTATAAAGTCAGTGAAATAACTTCACTACAATGAAATTCAAACGGATGAAACATAGGTGTCTACTTCTCTGCTTATTAAAAATTAAAAGTATCCCAAAATTATATTTAACACAATATTTATTATGCCTTTTGCTTGGATAAGAAAAACTATATATGGCTACAACTTTTCAATTGTGTTCATTCGCCATCATCTGGTAACGCACTGTGACCGAACAGAAAAGTTCACAAAAAGACAAGTAATACAAAACATTGAGATGTTAAGAATTGACGAATTACTGTGTACAAGTATTTTCGAAGAAATAACTGATGGTACTAGCTCTTTGTTTACGAAGGTTTTGTGAATTTCTATTCACATATCCTCTTTAGTTTTTCTTTTGATTAATTTTGTTTCCGTTCTTGGTATTTGCATGTTACGTAAAGAAACGTTAAATCTATATATTTTTACTTCTCTGCTTGTCTGTGGTATCGAATATAATCCGAATATCAGGGGAAGCTTACTCCAACAATGTCAGCCACTCAATAGATATTGAAGTTTGCTCTGCTTAATTGTCTCTGAAATAAAGTTACAGCTGTTAGAAATATTTTGGTGGAGGCACTCCTATAACCAACAAACCAATCACTGAACCTGGTTCTAAAACAAAGCAGAAATTGAAGATACACAAGTATGTGTAATATTAACTATTGATAGACGGAATTGTCCAAGTGAATACATTACAGTTAAACAACATTTTTCAATATATTTCAAGTACCTCATTAGTATTGGTTTATGCCACTCTAATAGCGTATACAGAATATAATACAAATGCATTTAGCTAGAGACCGTAATCAATGTGTAGTCACAGCATACACAGAACACACCTGTGTATTTTACAGTGATATGTTTCTATGTTCCCGTAACACTTATTAGTATTTCATATAATTTCTTTACAACAGTTTGTTCGTTATAGTAAATTCTTACCTCAGAACGGCAGGTATAGGTATTAACGCTTTTACTGATAAGGTGAGAACAACGTTTCGACCTTCCTAGGTCATCTCCAGATTAAGAACGAGAGTGTTTGAATGTGACTGTTGCCGGGCGAGTCTTAGGGACGAGAGTATAAACGGGTACCGGATTGTAGGAGGCGTTGCAGATGGACGTTAGTATAGGTATAAAATTATTCCTTTATATTGGTTTAATTTTTGTTTTAGTTTCTGTATAAGTAGGGCTTCTTTGATTTTGCGTTTGTTTATAAAGAATAAATTCCTACCTGTTATTCTATCAATTCTGATGTCGTTACTTGCACCAGCAGTGAAGAAATATTCAACTTTAGAGTTAATTCCAGTGGAATCGGGATCCACAGCTGTAACTTCGACTATCTTGGAGCCAGGTTTAGCGGTTTCTGGAATTTTCACAAAAAGAGGACCATGCTGGAAACGTGGAGCGTTATCATTCTCGTCTTCAACTCTTATGGTCAGAAGTGTCGAAGAACTCAGGTTTCCTACGTCTGTAGCAATAACCTTGCAAAATAATATCATTAAGCTCATACACACACAATACAGTAGCTTCAGTAATAAACATTTAAACACAGTGAAAGCTAGTCAGAAATCTCTCTTGTGAAAGACTTAGATATGATAACATGCATTTTTCTTCGTTTGTTTGGAACTAAGTACAAAGATACACAATGGGCTATGTGTGCTCTGCCCACGACGGGTATCGAAACCCGTTTTCTAGCTCTGTGAGTCCGCAAACATACCGCTGTGACACTGAAGGGGATGCGTTTCTGTGAGTTGTGTAATTTTTTTTCATGTTTTGAGTGATTCATTGAGTATATATTTGCACTATTTATATCGTTGTTTAAAACATGTTGTATCGTGATACCTCTTATAAAATGTTATACATCTTATTTTTTCGTGTTTACATCATAAACAAATGGCGTTTTAACTTATTTTTTAAACAATTAATTTGTACATGACGCATACGCTAAAACAATTTTAAATATACAATTCAGCAAATGACGTGCAACCCCAGCCAGTAAAAAGTCATCGTTGAACTAGATGCATCAAACTACATGTTGAATTTGCTTGTCTATTCGTAGGTAATGTGGTCTATGCCAAAATTCGTTGCTTTTGGGAAGGGTATGTAACTACCCCTTCTGACACAAAGTATTCATATACTCAAATCATGAAGATGTGTTGAGATAGCAGACTTATTTCTAGAACAGAGATAACAAAGGAATATAGATCTGATTGGGTAATAGGAGGCCTGCAACTTTTCAAGTTCAAGTCGCAGTGCCTATGGATTTCTCTGCCATCGGACTTTCGAAACGGGCACCGGAAAGCCGTTGTTCATGTACCCCAGTTAAGTTAATGTAAGACTACAGTAAAGAGTAATGCTCTTTTGACATGACAGCCTCACAACGAAGACTTTTTGTAATGTAATCTGAACTGCAGAATCATTGTCAAGGTACATGGTCGTCTGACCTTCAACTAAAACAGGGTTCAGTTATTAAGCTGTATTACAATTTGAAAAATTATACAGCAAATGTACCTTGTGTAACATAAGAGAATATTTAAAAAAATTGAAAGTGATTATTTTTAATTTTCAAATAAAACAGGATTTTCATTATATTATGTCTTACTTGAAATCATAATGGGGTGACAGACAAACTGCATTGAAATCATAATCTATGATACAAGAAAACCCACTTGTAGAGAAAATTATATATTTAAAAACGGCTGGTATGAGTAGAGAAAGCACTAGTAGAGGAGCGAACAGGATCAGGTACGCTTTGATCTCTTCCTCCTTTCTTCACTTTCAAGATCACGCAGTATGAGTTGGTATGGATACTACTTTTAGGGTCAAAGTAGTCTGAGTTTACGTCAATCCTCTTCAGGGCAATGTCGATGTACTATTTTCGTACATTTATCGATATGATTTGCTCTATCAGTAGGAAGTCTAGTTTGATGGCGGCCTTTTTATTCTCTCCATTTTTAAAATTTGTTATCTAATTTTTTTTAATTTATTTTTTTTCGTGTTTAAAATAGATGTTGATCGGGGAGAGATGTTTAGGACTATCTCTCATGTATGCGGTACCTATCTAGTTTGCATAATAATTAATTTTTATCCAATTTTTATCGAAATGCATTATTGTACTCTGTAGGAGTCTATCTACAATCGTTGATATATTTGAATATTTGTGTATGAAGTTAGATGATGTGGTTTTGAGAACTCTGTACGCTGTTGTGAGAAGTGTGTTTTGTATTGTTTGCAGCTTGGTTTTTATTATCTTGTCACTTATACTAATCCAAGCTGGAGCTGCAGAGTCAATTACTGGTCTAATGTATGTTTCGTAAATTTTTAGTATATTGTGAGTTGATGTTCCACTATTCTTGCCAGTTAGACTCCTAGTATAGTTTGTTCTTCACCAGGTTTTACTTTCAATTTCATATACATGGTTAATCCATGTTAATTTTGAGTCATAGTTAAGCCCTAGATATTTTGCCGATGTGGCAGTCAGTCTGAAGTAACGTTTCATTCATATATATTTCAAGCTAGAGTTTTCGTGTTTTGTCAGCTTTCAAAGACAAGTTGTATTTTTGCTGTATTTATTCTGAATTTTTAACAGTATTCGCTTATTATATTTAGTTGTGGTTGTATGTTTATGGGTGCTATTGTTGGTGTTGTAGCACTTTCTCAGACTGCCACATTATCAGCGAACTGTGAGGAGAATCGATGATTAAGATCCTCCAATAGGAAATTGTTTATATACATGATGAAGAGTATATGGCTGATCACCCTCCCTGAGGTACACCAGCTTCTGGAGTAAAGTACTCAGAAAAGGTACCCTCTACGTCGTCTATTTTCCAAAAAGTTAGATAGCAAGCGGATAATTCCACGCAGTAATCCCATTTCATTCATACGGAACCGTAGACCATTGTGCCATGTAGTATCAAATGCTTTCTGAACGTCAAAAAAACAGGCGACAGTGTATCGTTTTTTGTTAAAGCTATCTATTATCTCTTCAGTTAATCTGACCAAGTTGTCGGTTGTTTGTCTAAATTTCCTGAAGTTATTTTGTCCTTCAGGCAATTTAAAGGTTATATTGTGTCAGGTTCATTGTCTGTAGGATTTATATTTGGATTTTTCTTTATGTACGTAGTTGTAATATCAACATCCAAGGGGTTTGGCTTATTTACTATTTCATTTAATTTGTTAGTAATGGGAAAAGCGCCCTCTAACGCAGTATTAGTTGCTTCTCTTATTTCTTCCTCGTTTTCTGAATTTTCAGACGAATTTGTTAGTTTCTTTATTTTTCTAACGTTATTTTAGTTGACTTTATCTATTGTACTGTTTTTTTTTTTTGCTTCAATACATAAAGCAAGCAGAGGGGAGTTTAGTTTTGTTATTGGCCAAATAATAAGTAAAGAAACAAACTTACTTGTTTTTAATGTTGTTCCAGTGGCTAGAACAACGACAAGGTTTTCTTCTCTTAGCATCGCGTTTTCGCGCGGCTGTACCCTCCAGCGGTACTTTTGAAGCGGTTTCTCGCTCCATCTTTTGTGAGTTGATCTAGTTAGTGGCTGCAAGTGCTACTTTTGTTGATCTTCTTGCTGTTCTTAGTGAGAATATGTCGTTCGCCCATATAGAGAAAATAAGCTTCTATTTGGTTATGGTCAAGGGAACCTACTTTTAGTCTCTCGTTTTAGGAACCACGAAAAATCCGCCTGTTTCGTATCGCTCTCTCACCAAAAACACCTTTTTTATGCTTTATCGTTTTCTGTTTTGAATTCGCGCAAAGCTACACGAGGTCTATTTGCCCTAGTCCCTAATTTAGCAGGAAAGGCAATTAGTTATCACCACCTACTCGCCAACTCTTGAGCTACTCTTTCACCAACGAACAGTGGGATTGACCGTTACTTTATAACGCCCCCACGGTTAAAAGGGCAATTACGTTTGGTGTGATGGGGCTAATGCTTTACAACTGTAGAATGTCTATTAAACCTTTTTAGCCAAGCAGCTTTGAAAGCGATAAAAAGGTTTGAAGAGCTGCAAATCAAGGCAGATAATGACAGAACTTTCTTGAATTATTTAGGAATACACAGTGGCATGTCTGCAGACTTATGCTGCTAGAAACCGAGCTTCGATACCCTGATGAGCATAGCACATATATCCCTTTGTGTACCTTTGAGTTTAATAACAAACAACGACTTCTACTTACGAATGAAAATGTGCAAGTAGAATCATTTAGACGCCAACGAAGAACACAACTTTTTCGTTTGAGTGTTTGCTCAACTTTAGAAAAGAAACTTCGAAAAATACGAGATTCAGTGACGTTTTCAAAAATAAAAAATGTTTTGCTTGGTAGGGAACAAAACAAACGCCGAGCTACGTACTTGTAGCTTGTACAACTCCTTCTTCTCTCTGTCTAAGACCACCTGGGAATCTTTTGGGAGAAAAAGAACAACTCCATTGTCTTCAATGTGGAAAAGCTCACTTCCCTGTCCACTTAAAGAGTAGTGAATTATAGAATTGTTTCCACTGTCGTTGTCTACGGCCGAAACCACAGGTCGCTAGTAAAGAAATAACTTTAGTAAATGTATGGTTAGGGAGTGTAAATCATTGTCATAATTATTAGCTTACATGTTTATTTATCTATACTCTTCAAAAAAAGAAACGCAAAAGGCAAAATTTGAGACATATTGTTAACAAGTTTATTCCGGGTAGTTCTGTATGACATGTGTGAAACTTTGCACATTCACTGCTGAACATCCAACGTCTGCAAAGGCGAAGTCCACGCTCACCAGTTGAAGTTTAACGTCACTCAACGTCAATAACGAGTATGCCCCCCGTGAGCATCAATAACTGCTTGGCATCTCCTGCCCATGGAAGCGATGAGATGACGAATCACGTCCTGTGGAATGGCTGTCCACTCAGCCTGCAAAACTGCTGCAAGCTGAGGTAGAGTCTGCGGTTGAGGTTGTCGCCGTCGCAGACGTCGGTCCAACTCGTCCCAAAGATGTTCGATGGGGTTTAAATCTGGTGATCTGGAGAGCCAGGGAAGAACGTTGATGTTATGGTGTCTCAAGAAAACAGTAGTTAGTCGGGCTGTGTGAGGACGGGCGTTGTCATGTTGAAAAAACGTCGTTGACGTTCACCATGATGGGTTGCACGTGGGGCCTAAGAATCTCGTCCACGGTTGCGTACGGTCTGATCGGAAATCCTACGCAGCCCTGGTATGGTTGAGGCAGTAGACGTCGCAATGGTGGTCCTATCCCGAAGGTGACGTAACCGGATGTAGCGATCTTGTGCGGGCGTGGTCTCACGAGGTCTGTCAGATCGTGGACGGTCACGAGTTGATCCATGTTGTTGGTGACGATTCCATAGCCTTGTGATGGTGCTTGGGTGGACATTCACAGCTCTGGCAACATTTGATCGAGATTCGCTTGCTTTCAAGCGACCAATGGCGTTGTTGCGTTGTGCTTCAGTCAGTCTTGGCGTAACTGTATTGCGTGTCGGTGGCTTAACACTGAGCTATGGAAACCGAGAACCCGTCACTTTTATAGGGATTTTGCACATGTTGCACTTGCAGAACATGCAGATCTCTCAAACAAATTTATATTACACGAATGCGTTTTGGCGAAAGATCCGATGTTTTCCTCCGTTTTCAAAGTGTGCAACTTTTATTGTCATTTTGGTCTGACAATGAGTGCCTTAACACGTGTAACATCATATACTCTGAGCTTGTAACGTTATTACATATATTTCTCTTTAAAATAACAAAAATATCCCTTTTGCGTTTCTTTTTTTGAAGAGTATATAATTACCCTGCAATTATTTTCAGGCGAACCTTGACAAAAACTATATGAAGTGGCAAGAAATAAGATGCGACCCTAGATTCTCTTATAAAATTGATATATGCTTGGTACATTTATTTGGGTTTTCATATCATTGGAGCTTGAATAAACTAATGGTTTCAAAGGGAACATTCCAGATTTTGAAGGTTTATGTGCTAAGTTAGCTAATATGCTATATGTTAGTTGAATATTAAAGGTTGTGTTCACACATAGCTTATGCACAATTATTTAAAATATTGTATTCTATTGTATGACGTTAATCATTTTTGCAAATGGTAGCTTGGTATACACACATACACATATATATTATTTCTATCGTACATTGTATGAATAAATGTTATCTCTTTGGATGGATTACAAGCTTTTAAGTCTTATGTAATGTGTAGCCATATGATATACACTAGCTGATTACCAGTGCTTACTTAGCGTACCAGCAATTGGTCGGGGTGATAGTGCGTGATGGCTGTGAGCGATTTGCACCTTGTGCAGTAATCTCTGTTGAGACAAAAACATGTCAAAGACAAAAGACATTTAGTCATTGGTGAGCAGCGTGCATAGACAACGTCCTAATTAATGGTAATACTTAGAGCTTCAAGAGCTTTTACCTTACTTTGTCATACACCATTCATTTGGTGGTGTTCATTTTTTGTTTTCCTTTTTTGAAATCCTGAAAAATACTTTTTTTCGGAACACGATTTCTCTCAAGAAATGATATAAACGATTTGTTTGTTTGTTTTTTTGAATTTTGCACAAAGCTACTCGAAGGCTATCTGTGCTAGCCGTCCTTAATTTAGCAGTGTAAGACTAGAGGAAAGGCAGCTAGTCATCACCACCCACCGCCAACTCTTGGGCTACTCTTTTACCAACGAATAGTGGGATTGACCATCACATTATAACGCCCCCACGGCTGAAAGCGCGAGCATGTTTGGCGCGAAGGGGATGCGAACCCGCGACCCTCAGATTACGAGTAGCACGCCTTAACACGTTTGGCCATGCCGGACCCTTTTAATGATTTAAATCACAAAAATGAAGACAATATAAACTCAATAAATAAAGTAAAGAATATCTAAAATGCTAATTCTTCTACACTGTTTGTTTTACCTAGAACAAAATTCTGCAAAACATGGATACTTCTGTTGAAACAATTCAAATAGCTATACTATTCAAAATCTAAATGATTAAGACTCTAAAAAGTGGATTACATATTCCCATTCGATAAGAAGAACCATGATCAACTCCTAGCTCTTGGCACCATATAAGTCCTTCTCATGGCTGTAATGAAGACTGTAGCAGGTAAACAATCAAAAGCCTATGTGAGGTTAAACTAATCTGTGATTAACATGCGATAGTTAAGAAAATACTAAGCAATCAGTAATTAAACCTAGTTGATCATATACATTACACATTATTCATTCAACATTGCTCAAAAGTGTATTTTTTTGGACTGAGATAACTTGATTCTGTGGCAGGTTGTGAACTTGTTTAAAATGTATTTATATCAATAAATGTTGTTTGATTTATATCTGGAATCCCATGTCGTAAGATCATGAAAGATTAATTTAAAATATATTTTGGTTTTAGAAAAACTAAAAACAAAACTGCTTCTAAGGCTATACCTACTGAATATGAGGTGTATAATGTTTTGCTATGTAATTACAAAATGTAATGTTTAGAAGCAACCAACGACTAAATGACCACAAAAAATGTATTGTTCAGTCAAAAAAACATTAAACTATTGTGTTTGAAAGTAAACTGACTGATGTAGCGAGTAATGTATTAGAAAGCTTTAAAGAGACTCAACTTTGCCTAGAAAATTAATAGAATATCATTTAAATACTTACTATGTTCACTGGTGTTCCTGAAGGTACATTTTCGTTGATGAAGCCTTGATATGATTGTAGAAATGTTGGGATTTGATCGTTGACATCCAATACCTCAACAGATACCTCACTAATACTCTATGAAACAATATAAAACTAGAAAAACAATTTCCAAGCAAGTTCAAAACTTCAGATTTATCAAAAGAGAATGTTTCAGAACCAAAATGGTAATTAAAGAAACAAGGGTTTATTGAATGTTTCAAAACACAACTCATTTTATAATACTAAAATAATCTCAGTAGACTTAAAAATATTAATGAATATATTAGAATATTAAATACAATTTTGGAAAGTTAATTTTTTCTGAACAATTTTTAGTATTTTGCACTTATAAACTACAAATTTGTTTGTTTTGAATTTTGCGCAAAGCTACTCGAGGGGTATCTGCGCTAGCCGTCCCTAATTTAGCAGTGTAAGACTAGAGGGAAGGCAGCTAATTATCACAACCTACCGCCAACTCTTGGGCTACTCTTTTACCAAAGAATAATGGGATTGACCGTAACGTTATAACGCCTCACGGCTGAAATGGCGAACATGTTTGGTGTGACGGGAATTTGAACCCGAAAACTATAAATAAGTCCGGTGTTATGGAGTAAAGAAACAGCCGTTAAGTTTACAATTTAAACAATTTTACTGAAAAAAATTGCCACGAGCGCTTTAAGTTTACAATATTATCTCCTTTTTGTGGTTGGACAATAGACAGTGGGAGGGTACAGTGTTGTCGATGTAAAAGAAATACCAGTTTAATTGGTTGAAATATTCTATCGGTCACGATTCACTGTTTTGTGTTTAGTAGAAGATATCAGACACAACTCATTTTTAACTATCATCAAACGTAACAAATCAACGAGAAAAAAATGTCATGTAAGCTGACATGAAAAGTCAATAGATCATTTGCGGTCATTTCGACAGAGATAATTAGAATCTTGACTGAACCAAACAATTGAAATCTGATAAAACGTAGGAACATTGGAAATTTTCAATTTAAAACATTACTGTTTTGCTGAAGTGTCAAAAAATTCAATATATTACTCTTTATGCAGGTCAATGCATGACACAAAAAGATTGCCCGAACCTGCAAAATGGCTATCTCTAAAGCTGTGCAAAAATGTACAATACTGTTTTTGTAGAATGTGTTTAACAGGATATAAAACGTATTTCCATAACATACTTATCCGTTTATGGAAGAGATGGGGATGCATTCATACACCTCGAAATCTCATTCTTTCCAAAGATGAAATTAAATAGGCAAAAATATAAATATAATTATTTTAGGTTTGCCATAAAAATAAGGTGAATGTGAACCGACGGACTAATCACAAAGTGTTAATTTTCTGATACTGATAGTAGGAGGCGAAATAACATGGTTACTAACATAAGCATACAAAATATATCGCTTAACACTTCTGAAATCTAAAATATGTTGAATAAGATTTACAATATTTTTTACTTTTTGTTTTTTACTGTTGAACATCTAACCTCGATCACAAAAACTGACAAATCGAGTTAATCATTTTCATGTAAATGATTGTATAACAGTTTACTTTATTTCTCGATTAATTTTCTTTCATGATATCTGTAACACGGGAATATTAATACAAGACAAACTGAATTAATCACGCAGTAATTTCATATCAAATTTAAAAACTGTTTCTCGATTTAAGAATTTTCGCACCAAGCCACAAAAAAGAACTATATTTACGTAATTATGAATTGAAGAGAAATAACAGATAGTAAATAAAATCTACTATTATTTCTTGGGCTTGTTTGATTTGAACAAATAGGGGGATTTGATTGTCACTATTATAGCGCAGCTTTGGTTCCAATATGCGCAATGCGTTTTATGGAAATTGGTCGTGTATCATCGGATTCATTGTATAATGTTAATCGTTAAATCATGACAGGTCCAAGATTAACAAAATACTCTTTACTAAACCTGCATATACACCTTTGTGCAAATTAATTGAAACAAGACGGAAGATTACGATTTCTTCAATGTTTTTGCGTTTTATTTTTGAGAATCCAAATATTACTCACAAATTAATACATGATATGACCGCCTTTATTTTTCAGAAGATCATTAATCCGCTTTGGCATCGAGTCTACGAGTTGACTGCAATCTTTACTAATTTTTGGATCGCGGTACCACACCTCAATTATGGCTTCAATTAGCTTATCTTTAGTAGTACAGTCTTTTCCCCGAAGTCTTTCTTTACAAATCGCCGAAAGATTTTCAATAGGATTTAAGTTCGGAGAGTTTCCAGGCCAGTCCAGCACCTTTATTCTCGTTGTAGTCATAAAATTCTTCACAAGTTTCGATGTGTGGCACGGAGACAGATCTTGCTGAAAAATGCCAGATCCATTTGGAAATCTCTTTTTCAATTCTGGAACGACTCTTCTCTGCAAAACTTCGATGTACTGTGGTTCTTGCATCCTACCTATGTAAGCCTCCGACGCCATAGTAGCTGAAAAAGCCCCAAAACATCTTCTCCAAGGGATGTTTTACGAACTGATTGATGTGAGATTCTCGAAGTTTCTCACCTGGAGATCTGCGAACATGCAGAGTTCTTTGACCCTATGCGAAGAAATGAGTCTCGTCACTGAATAACACATTCCTCCATTGTTCTTGCGTCCAGTTTTTGTATTTCAGACCCCATTGATACCGTTTATTCTTCAATGAGTTGGTAAGAAGTTATTTTTTGACTGGTCTCCTTGCCCTTCTAACGCAATTTCGAATGACGTAATATTCCTCAAAATTTCGTCATATATGCCAAAAATAGATTGACCGTACTTCAAAACACAGCTAATGACACCGTCTGTGTGAAAAAATGACTATTAAAGGAAGTCAGCGGGTCCAGCGAGCCTACACCGGACGCCATGCTGAAAATATTGTAAAATGACCATTTGCTTCAATTAATTTGCACAAGGGTGTAAGATGGTGTTTGGTCGAAATTCTGTGGTTACTTTATTTAGATATTTATTTCTCATTACTTTAAAACAGTTTTAAAGGATTTAGGCCTGAGATATTGATCAGCTCACGGCTAGAATTTACACCCTCTGTAACTTAACGACCTGCTCTGTGAGACTATTAAACAATGTATTTAAAACGACAAAGGCTCTTATTTGGTGTAACAGAACATATATTTGGAGCCATGTTAAAATAAAATAATGTGAATAGGAGACTACAAGGTGCTAAAAACGATTGTTTGGCCGAGATCGGGGCAAACTACACAATGACATCTGCCTTAGTAACCAAGATACAATATAGTTTAGTTTTCGATGCTATGAGATAACATGGTGGTTTCTTTCGCGGCTGCTATCTTGCACTGCATATTTAGATTATAAACTAAATTTATTTATGTAAACGATCTGTTAATTGTTCTCTCGCAGATAAAGTGTGAGCTAATCAATAACTTAACGTGCTCTTTATTTCAGTCATATTTAAAACAAAGCTCATGGAATAACAGAAGTTCTTGTAGAGAATAAAGTTAAACTTTTTGTATATATCTAGCTTAGAAACAGTTTTAAAGTTATTCAAATCATCTAAATGCATAAGGAGAAAATAAACCAACAAATGATAATTATATTTTGGCTAACAATAGGCAGTTTAATAACAAAATAATACATTAGGAGTAGGTAGTCAAGGATTTGTACTCCATCCCTTGTAGATTTTGAACATACCACTTTGGAAGAGGGTCTGTTTTCTTCTAGCATTACAGTAAACGTATGTTTACTTCGCGTCTCTCTATCTAGCCCAACTTTAGTGAAGATGTGGCCATCCTACAGTTGGAAAAAAAAACCAACCAGCAGTTTAGTTGGGTTGTAATACGAAACGGACAATAAATATAAATCTTTTAAGTTGCAGAAATTAAAATAGCTGTATTTCACCGCTGATAGAAAGAGCTGGTTAAATAAAACTTTGACCAACGTTTAGGTTTCACATCGTAATCTGGGCATTAGGTATACGTAAGTGTTAGTTCATTATTAGTGCATACATAATATAGGTTTAAACAAACGCCATGTTGAGTAAAAATAATATTTACCAAGCGAATATCGATTTTAAAAATAAAACAGTGTTTCAGACTCTAGATTATAATGATTTACACAGCGGCTAAGATATTTGGGATCAAAATCACACCTACAATAATTTACAACATAAAAATATATATTGCTACTAATACAAAATAATGGCTTATTCCTATATTTTTACTTAGAACAATAAAAGAAGAAAACCTCTGTGATGCTAAACAATTTCTTGACGTCAGAGTTAACAATGATGTAAACAGTTTCGGTGTTAAGACGATGTTTCCTGGGCTTCAACTTCACTTGACCAACCAAAGCTCCAGCTGCATTCTCCAGAACAGCAAAGTTATAATGGCGTTGATTAAACCTCGGGTCTCGTTCTTCTGCTTCTCTGACAATAATTTTCAGAATAGCCTATAAATAGTAAAAATTATACATATGTAAAAACGACTGGTTTGGGTTTTTTACATATATATTTTTCTCTACAAGTGAGTTTTTTCGTTATCACTGATTAGTAGAAATTATAATATGTAAGATACAAGTTTTATATCGCATGTGTAGCTAGCTATACCTTAGAGTTATAAATTGTACTTACTGTTCCTTTCCATTGACCATCAAAAACTTCTAATGTAAGTGTATATTCTTGTGCTTCAGAAACATCCAGCTGTCGTGTGGTGTTAATAATGCCGTAAGCAGGGTCAATCTCAAAAGGTACTACAATAAAATAAAATGTAATGGTTTCGTAGAGCAACACTTCAAAGCTAATAAAAAGATATATTACTATTGCTCTTTTAAGATGATTTAACAGTTTCTATCGACATTTTTATGTATTTCAATTTTGTTTTTAAACTCTTCCCAATTCCTGTAATATATTTTATTCCAAATACTTCAAACGTACTTAAACTTCAATAAGTGAACAATCGGAATATACACCTAGTGTGACTACATCAAATATCAGCTTCCAAAGGATAACTAACAGGTTTTGTTGTACAAAGTCTTAATGTACTAATTCGAAGTATTATAGTAAGTCTTTTTTAATAGTTAGGTTTAACAATCGTGTACTTGATTGCGATAGCAGATGAAAGTGGAACAATAGTTAAAAATCATAGGAGTTAACATTGGAAGCTTTCTGTGACACTTTCTATTTTGATTATTCTAACATTTTGTTATATCCAACGCTATTAAAATAATGTAGATACAAAAGTTCAAAGCATAAACATAAGTCATAAACAAAAGTTAATTATACACTCCATATTCTCATCTCACCGTGTTTGTGTTTATGAGCAAACGAATAGTGTAAGTTAGTGTTATCAGGTGTATCTGGGTCCGTAGCCTTCACGGTTTCAAACACAGTGCCAACAGGAACGTTCTCAGACAAGAACTGGTAATAAACGTCTTTCTCGAATTGAGGTGGATTGTCATTAATATCCTGGATTAATACAACGACCTACAATAAACACTAAGAGGAATTAATATATTGTCCTACAGAATTATTATCACCAGTAGAGTTTCAAATAATCAGCATGTAAATGGGTTAGTACCAAATATTTTAAAACAGTACAAATACATGAAAAATAAAACGATTGCACGGCAGTAAAATTTATAAGATATTGTTTCAAAATTACCATTAAATAAATTTTAAGTGATAAAAGAGTGATTTTATTTTAAATGTTTCATGATTCATTTGGATATTAGTTTGTTCCAAAGTCCTTCGCTTACATTAACTGTTTGTATAAATCTATAAACTAAAATTCTTTCGGGCGTCCTACAATTGTCACAAAACATTTATAGATATATACATATGGGTAAGATATTGAATATTTTACTTGTAAGAACTAAATATTAATGTGTGTGAAACGTACTGCATTACTGTTCGAACATTTGGGAAGAGAGCCTCAAATAAAACATAATAAAGGTTATAAATTGAAAGTACCGTTATACATATGTTAGAAATGTAAAAAAACATGAAATACATCCTTTGGTCTAAGAGAGTGTAATGAAGTCAAAAGCAAATAGAAAATTAAAAATAATCTAAAAGTGTGAATGTTGAATGTTTAAGAAGACAAAATAAGACATTGTTATTTTAGATATACTTTTAAAGACTTATCATGCCCCTTTTTTGCGTTTACCTGGGTAGTTCCTGTACGGGAAGGTATACCCATGTCTTTTGCTGCAACCTTAATAAGTTGAGTAGCAAAATCCTGGACAGCATACTTCTCTCTGTCAAGCTCTTTTCTTATAGATAAAACCGCCTTGAACGAAATGAAAATCACTGTTTAATCATTCATGTTATGTCTATAACCGCCTTGAACGAAATGAAAATCACTGTTTAATCATTCATGTTATGTCTATAACCGCCTTGAACGAAATGAAAATCACTGTTTAATCATTCATGTTATGTCTATAACCGCCTTGAACGAAATGAAAATCACTGTTTAATCATTCATGTTATGTCTATAACCGCCTTGAACGAAATGAAAATCACTGTTTAATCATTCATGTTATGTCTATAACCGCCTTGAACGAAATGAAAATCACTGTTTAATCATTCATGTTATGTCTATAACCGCCTTGAACGAAATGAAAATCACTGTTTAATCATTCATGTTATGTCTATAACCGCCTTGAACGAAATGAAAATCACTGTCTAATCATTCATGTCATGTCTATATATAATTGTAATAACTTGTTTTTTATTTAAGGAAAACTTAGTGGACGTCTATATACGATAGGTTAATCAACCTTTCGACCTATACTGATACTAATGTGCTTTCTTTTATCATGTTGAAGTTCTCTAAAGTTAATCAATTACTGGAGTGTAAATTTAAAATATGAATACTATTAAACCTTCCTGTAATGAAAGACAAAGCTACAATACAAATAGATAAAAGTACATGTAAGTGTTTGATCGAAAGTTCGAGCCATTATATCTCAGCATTTCACAGTCTCATTGTTTATCCCATCCATTTACTTTTCACTTTCAGTGTTTCTGTACATTTGAAATTACAATATCTACATTTATGTTTTTGATTTTGACCATTTATGTGTTCTCGACACATTAAAGTACCTGTGTTATTAACAACAGGTCGCAATTTGAATAACAGCTTCACTTGCTTGAACACTTTAATTACACGTACGACTAAATAAGTGAAAAATGTGATTACAAATTGTTGTTTTAATAATATGTATATATGATCTCAGCACTGGATAGACAGTTATTTGTGTTTGCCTACGATACAGCCTTGCTTTATATGTAGGTGATTTATAGGAGAACCTCAGTACTACAAAACGAGAGCTTAACGATATTATATACTGGTTAGATATAAGCAAACTATCCCTAACTACTGGTTAGATAAAAACACACCATCACTTAATGCTATAGAAACAAAGTATATGATATTCTCGCTCTATATACAGGCCAGCCAACGCCTGCCGCTTTCAACATTCATGAAAATGAGCGAAACAATGTCACTGCTCCAACATGAATACAATGGAATAAGTTTAAAAAAAACAACTTAGAAATCACTATAGATTACTGCTTAAATTAGACACCTCATACATTAGATTCAACTAACAAAATGCAGAGTTCAGTATACATATTTGTAACAGTTTAAGAATTTTTTGCTGATAGAAAACTGAAATATATTATACTACGGATTAGTTGACTATTTTGCAATATGGTATCATAGCTTTGGGAATGGACGCTGACATTATACAAATGCAGTTAGCTATACTGTATAAAAATATAATAAGAGAAATGCTTAGAAAGAAATCAACGAAACTTTCTAGGCCTCTGTTTAAGTATTTCTCTACATTAAATATTAAGGAGTTGGTTTCTCAAAGTACATTTATTAGACAGAACAGTTGCAGACATCCAGTAAAGCTCTAGGTCATTCTGGTAACACAAGGAATTAGTTGAGAATCTGTGTGAGTTATCTAGGTGAAGAACAACTGTAAGGCTTAGACACTGGCAGTTTTTGGGCGAGAAACTTTTTAATACAATTCTGGGACAAATTCGTATAATTTGAAAACGATTAGAAAACAGAATGAAATAATCAATAGCAAGAAATAACTAAAGCTAAATTAAATTAATTATAAAAATAATAAAGAGTAATCTAAATTAATATAATAATTTGTACAAGTAGCTTCATTTTTACATATAATTAAGTAATGACCAATTATATTTAAGTAGTATTTATATAAGAGGCAATCCATTATATTAGGTTTATAATTTGTGTTTTGTTTGTTTTTAATGCATGAAACACCTACATCTGTGTGTAGTTATGAAACCTCCCGCAGCACAGGTAATTAAGCCCTAAAGTGGGAGGTAATTTCTAATTAATATTACTTTTATACCAATAATCTAAAATAACCTGATAAAAGCATTTAATAAAAAAAATGGGATTTTAATTTTTTGTCATTACTAAGAAAAGTTATATTTTTTCTTTAACCCTATGGTATTTAGTATATTAAGATATGCCTTCGTGTACGTATCTTTCTAAATACAAAATTTCGCTGTATTTGCGAGAGCCCACAATATTATTCCGTAATCCATTTATTATGACTGTCAATTTTCAGTAAGAACTTTCGCAATTGAACATATCAGAAATAATATGGTAATGAATGTAGTTTTAAGATCCTCATTCTTCAATCCTTTTTCTTGGGAAAAAATGAAAACCAATAAATCATTCATTTTTGTTTCCGTGAGTGCGTGTGTGTGTGAATACATCTCGATTTTTTCTTGACGATCTGTTTGGTAATAAAAATATACTGTATAGAACAAGTCAGTACACGAAAAGGAAACTCAGCAAAATATACCGATAAATGAAGAGATGTGTCAAAATGATAATAACAAAAATCTAGAATCTCTACAGACGTAATTACAGTAAAAGGACTTGTTATTACTAGTCAGTTACTTTTGAAGAGTTATATTTTTCAAGTTTTAAAAAGTAATTTCTTTGTATATTGAGTTATGTTATTTTTTTAACTATACAAGTAATGGCAAATTTTATAAATTATCATATATATTACTCTCTTTCTGCGAGAAAAAACGCAACTTAAATATCTTCATAAACCAGCAGATAGTGTTTACGTTTATGTTTTTTTGAATTAAGCACAAAGCTACTCAATGGGCTATCTGTGCTCTGCCCACGACGGGTATCGCAACTCGGTTTTTAGCGTTGTAAGTCCGCAGACATACCGCTGAGCCACTGGGGGACAGCAGATGGTGTCACAATATGTTTGTATTAATGTTTTCACCTTTGGGAAAAGTTTTTAACAATTTGCGAAAACATTAAAGATTTTTTATGAAATATTATACTTCATAAAATTTTCGTTAACTCTCCAATACTTTGCCACCACAATTAATAAACTGCAGAAACACATTTGATCATGTAGAAATATCTCTTCCAGAACCATTTTTGTTACATGATTAATTCTATACAATTTTATTAAAAAGCAGATTTGAGCATAAAATGAAAATATACGAAAGTCCACCGTTTCATCAGGAGATGACAAAATCCACACAAAAAGCCACCGCTAGTACAGCGGTAAGTCTACGGATTTACAACGCTACAATCCGGGGTTCGATTCCCCTTGGTGGGCTCAGCAGACAGTCCCATATGGCTTTGCTATAAGAAAACACACACAAACATTTCATAAAATTTATTAAGTAGTATTTATGGGCCCGGCATGGCCAAGCGCGTTAAGGCGTGCGACTCGTAATCTGAGGGTCGCGGGTTCGCATCCCCGTCGCGCCAAACATGCTCGCCCTTTCAGCCGTGGGGGCGTTATAATGTGACGGTCAATCCCACTATTCGTTGGTAAAAGAGTAGCCTAAGAGTTGGCGGTGGGTGGTGATGACTAGCTGCCTTCCCTCTAGTCTTACACTCCTAAATTAGGGACGGCTAGCACAGATAGCCCTCGAGTAGCTTTGTGTGAAATTCAAAAACAAACAAACAAACACACAAAAAAGTTGTTTTTCGTGAAATACCCGAGGGTGAAGCTCAAATAATTCAAAGAACCGATAACATTATAAAGATAATTCAAACTATAAACTTTTAAAACTAGAATAAATGATAAAATTAAACAAACCGGTTAATCAGCAAAAAAAAATTGATATTAATAAAGAATAAAATATTAGCTCAACCATTTTGCGGTGACATTTATTTACTAGTTTTGGCTAGTGAGAAAATAGTATCAAATGTCTATTTTTTCACTTTTTGTAATAAAAAAAACACATTTTAGGGGTACTGTAAGGTACGAAACGTGCTAATTAGGCTCTGGCGTGTTTTATTTATTACGACCATAAATATAAATAACATAAGATTGATCAGTCACTTCTTTTTATGGCGGAAGGTGTGTGGCATATGCTCAAACGGCCGCTATTGTTTTGTGTTGAATTTCGAACTGGCAGGCAATGCAACATGATTGAAACTGTCAGTCGTTCGTTTTAGTGAAGACCCAAAAGAAAGAATGGGACATTATATGCAATTAACTGTTACCCTTAACTACAAGTCGAAGATGGAAGGTGTTGCATTTCACAAGTAAGTAAAAGCGTTTTTATAATATACACTTAAATATAACCTATATTTAATTTACAGTGGGCAACATGACATGGACATGGTGCAACATTGAAATGGCATGGATGTGTACATCTAGTTTCAAAGTATATATGCGAATCTTTTTTGGAAATCATTTCACTTACACAAGTCAGCATGACAATTTGACAATTTTTCATTTGAAAAGCTGACAATATTAAGTACTCACATGAGCTCAAGTAACCAATCACGGCATTCTAGTGAAGCTTGTTAGCCATTCAGGATTTACAGAAACGGCACCAAAACAATCACTGTCTACAGATACAAGTTACATGCAAATTCAGTTTTAATGTCAAGGTAGTTTATCAAATATATCAGTTCGCTGGATGAGAGAGAGAAAAGTTTGTACTAATTTGTATGGCTTAAGACAAGTATAGTCTGATCATTGGTGTTATAGTTTATCCGGCTAAATATTCAAACATAGGCCGAATACTGTCAATAGACTCATTCTCAGAATTACATGAGAGTTTTTGCAGATGGCTCTTTACAGTCCAAAATCTTTGAGATGACAGTGTCGTTATGATAAATAATCAGTAAACAGTACAAGAGGCCCAAAATATTTTGTGTTGTTAAACAAGAAAATAATTTATGTAACTGCAATATGTATAGGAATGCTTATAACATAGTGAGCATAGTTTTATTAGTGTGTGTGTGTATTCTTTATTATTTTGTTACATTTAATTGTAATGTATGTGCTTTGCACAATACCGATTGTGTAATTGCATGCTCACATGAAAACAAAGTACTGCAGAAATCATTCTCACAGGAAATAACAATATGGCTAGCATATATTTATGAATTATATATTTAATGATGAAAAGTGTTGATTATGCTCGAGGTAAATATATTCCTGTAGTGTTCTTAGAACTAATCCATTGTACTGTGCTGTACCCAGTTGGAAAACCCAGGTCTATGTATTTGGTATTTCTCTACTTAATCATGTTTGTAACATTCATGTAATTACTCTGTAGCATACATTACCCACGTAGCTGTCTCCTGAGCAAAAAAGTTAGGTATTGAGGGAAAATTAGATTCATATTTTAATTTTTAAGTTTGCTATTATAAATGCTGATAGACTAAAATTATTGAACAAACTGCGAATTTACACACGTTGAAAAAGAACCATTATGCACTGCATTGAGATGTCTATGATGGTAAAATGTATTAATTATGAACATTTAGGTTTGTACATGGAAGGGCAAGATGCACAGGTACTTACAACAAATATTGAACCTCTGTTATGGTATGCAAATTAGACAACGCCAGACTAATGAAACGGTAATGAAAAGTGACACGTTTCATTTCTTTGTTAATTATCTAAGTCTATACCCATAAGTATATACTTACAAGTTTACTTGCAAGTGAAAATTTATTTAATTTGTAATTTCATAACTTGTCACATATTTCTGATGTCAAAATCAGTTAAACATATGAGATCAAGTGTAAACATTATTTTAATCTACACGTGCCTTAAATTACACCGATAATATATGATTTTCATGTAAAGTAAAATGTGCTAATATAATTAAGCAACGTGACTTTGTTATGTCGACATTCAAAGATGAGTCCACTGGAGAAATGATATTTCATCTTACTGGAGTGATCTTAAGAACCACTGTTATAATGAAGAGAATGTTAGCATTTCACCTTAAAAACTTTGTTCTGACTACAGTATAATAATATGAGAAGTATCTGAAAGTGTGTTATGATACTGTACATTTATCATAAAGAATTCTTTATTTTTTGTCTTTATAATAAGAGATTGGTTATGTATGCAAGTTGCAATAAATATTGGAGGGTTGTAGCAAAGTTTTTCGAGTATAGATATTATGTTTCTCTACAAATTTGTTCGAGGTCTGAGTAGTAACTGAACTCGTACAAATGTAACTGATCTAAAATCATAATATCTAATTCAATAGCGTATCATATACTGTCGAATCTACTTACTCTTCCTTCTTTCACACCTAGACCAAAACTTCCATCGCTGTTCCCTTCATCAATGAAAACTTCCATCTCCCCGTTCTTTCCTTCGTCATTGTCCACTACATAGAGTCGTATACCTGCTCCTAAACTATCAGGACCTACATAACGAAACATCAATATAATGCCGCCAATTATTGTTTGATATATGAAAGAGCCACGGAGTGATTTTACAACGCATCCTGAATGAAATAAGTTCAGTTAATATTCGTATTATACCCAAATTGACTTCTAGAAAAAGGATCATCGTTTTAATATGAATCATTTTGTGTTCTTTGAATATAGGTGATAGCAGTAACCTTTCAGGTCATTCTATTTACTTCTTATACGAAAAAGCTGACAGCGATAAGTCTGGGGTCGTATAACAATATAAATCGGGTTTCGATATCATTGGTAAGCGCAGCAGAGGTTACCTGTTTTGTAGCTTTGTGTTTAACTACAAAATAAACAGACTTAACTGGAGAGTAAAAACAGCGGGTATATGAAGAAAGAAAGCCACACTTAAAACCACTTTGTAATGTTAAAATATTTCATCTTCAATGTAGAGAGATAGTACTATCCTCAACTGGGTATTATCTGTTTTGTTTGTTTATTTCTGTTTTGTTTGTTTATTTACATGACATTTCAAGGACAAAAATGAATTTTCATAGTCATGAAAGAAACTTCATATTTCGAAGTATCTATACATATATTGATTGCTTCAGATATTAGCAAGAAGATACATAGACGATTTCAGCGCTAAATGTTCTTAATTTGGAGTTTAGAGACTAGAAGCTATGAAAAGCACCCGTTCAGAATCTTGGGGTTCTCTAATGAAATAGTATTGATTGTTAATTTTACAAAACGCTAGAGTCCCCAAAAGTGCATAGAGTGATCTATCGGCATCTGTACGCGAACAAGGATTTTCGAGTTCACAGACAGGCGAGTTACTTCATAGCCACGCTGGGCTCTTTAAACATACTGGAAATGGAAAGGTCAAAGATGAATATCTATTCTTTATATCAAAGTATAATTTTTACAAAGCTATATATGCATTAATCATAAATGTATACAATTACATGAAGATTTCTCAAATGATCTTTCAGATCCTCCATAAATCGATAACCTAAAATCGCACGTTATAAAATGTCCCCTTGCCAAGTATGATTTGACATTCAATACTAAGTGCTTTTTATTAAGTTACCGTTAGTCCTTTTCAAGCATTTTATAATATTCTCTTAAATCCGTTTAAAATAAAGTATGGTCTTCAAAAACATACAAGAAAACATTGATCTTCGTTATAACTGAAATCTCTCCATCAAACAGTTTAAATAAATTAAGCGCTTTATTGTCGGCTGTCAGAATCTTTGTTTTGTGCAGTCGTTATTAGTAACTGTTTGTCCGTTTTTTGAATTTCGCGCAAAGCTACACGAGGGCTATCTGCGCTAGCCGTCCATAATGTAACAGTGTAAGGGTAGAGGGAAGGCAAGTAGTCATCACCACCCACCGCCAACTCTTGAGCTACTCTTTTTACCAACATCAAATTATAACGTCCCCACGACTAAAAGGGTGAGCAAGTTTAGTGCGACGGGGGATTCGAACCCGCGACCCTCAGATTACGAGTCAACGCCTCAACCCACCTAGCCTTGCCGTGCCGTTATTAGTAATATGTTTAGGAGCTAAAATCTCGGTTTATTAGATAGCTTTTTAGCTATCATCATCATCTCTGTTCAGCTAGTGTAGTCTAAAGACTTCTCTTCTTAGCATATGCAGCAAAATTAGTTATTTTAAGAAAAGTATTAAAAAGGAAAGCTTCAGAAAAAATTTGGGTGTAACGTTTTAAGTTTTATCAAAACAATTCGTTTGTAATATTAGCTCAAAAGAACAAGATATTGGGAAATAAAAATCAACCAAAATAACGTTGCAAAAACAGAAATCCTGTCGGCTGAATAACAGAGTTTGAGAAATAAAGCTGTTTACAGGTTCATACGTAGGAAAGTGTGGACGTCTGAATACACTAATAGAGAAGGGTATAGATATACATGTATTAGAAATTATAAGCTCAGCACGCGCATTAATCCAAACGCTCACATATTATTTTGGTTTCCTTGATAACAACCAGAAAATACATCAAGGAGATATTTTAAGATGATTAGAGATTACGTAATATCTTCAAAAATACTCTTGAAATTTCAACCAATGACCTGCTAGCTCTTACCTTCAGTGACGTTCAGCACAAAAGTGTCGTTGAGAAAAACGGGACTCCAATCATTTTCATCCAATACAACTACATGAACACTGGTTAAACCCTGAAACCAAAACCAGAAAATTAAAATCTCTTACTTTGTTCTGTGGAAAAATCAATACAAAGACACGTTAGGAACCAAGTAAAAACCAACAAGATGTGTAAATGTATCTAAACATTGAATATATATTTAAGGCTAATGCACACAAGCATATCTAAAGCAGTACATTTTCCATAAGAAACGAACATTATGTTTGTTCGTTGTTAGGTACTTACAGTATTGTTAGCACTGTCTACAGCAAGAATCCTCAACATGTAAGCTGGAGTATTCTCTCGATCCAGTGGAACTTGTATAGAAATCACGCCTGTTTTTTCATCGATATGGAATTCGTTATTAGGATTACCTAAACAATAAGGGTACTTGTGATACTGATGTAACTTTTGTTGTTAATCTAAACCTTTGTCGAATTTGTCTTGAAGTTTAGCCAGAAAAATATTTAACGTAACATGATAGGAATGACTTATCAGCGAACTTTCTCTAAAGATTAGAATACAATTTAGGTTAAGCATTAAACGTATACCAAAGTTTGTTGTAAAGTAAATTTGTCTGTCATCTAATGAGAAATAATTGAATGATTTAATCCTCCAGTCAGTGATTTAGTTACTTCTTCCTCCAACTGTGAAGTTTCATTCAAACACATTTTCAACCAGATAGCATTGCACCTTCCATAAATCCGAACCAAGAACTATACAGAAGCAACCAGCTGGCAGTAGTTATTTTATATCTTTTTTTATTATTATTAATTATTATACGTACTTTTTTAAATTATTATTATTATCTTCATTATCAGGTATTTTGGAAATAAACTTATTAAGAATAAATATCTTGGTCCTAATGAGGTTTATTTTAAAAATTCGAAGTTACTTAACATTGTAAATACATATAATGACTGTGGCCAGGAGTAGTCTAGTAGTTATGGTACTTTAATGTAAATCTGATGTTTCGTGGTTTGTGTGCCATTGCCAATTCTCTCTATACTTTGGGGCCGTGGACCTATTATAAAAGAGATGGTCATATACCATTCTCTTCCGAGGCACGGGTAACGCTATATTTGATAGATGGTCCTGTTGACTGTCTCTCTTTTCTCTAGTTTCTTTATTTTACATGTTAATAAATAATTGGAAATAAAAACAGAACTTCTTCCTCCTACAACTATGTAGTCCTATCGCAATACGTTAGTCAGGTAATGTACTGCCTCTAATTCCGAATCACATGTAGCATCATTTTCACTTTAAACACCAAGAATCTACTGAAAATAAGATAATTTTAATACTACTTGTATTTCACTGTGTTATTGAGGAGTTTGGCAATAATATTGAAACGTGCCTCTTACCTTTACGTAATCTCCCTAAGGTTCTTCTAGTAATAATGTTCAATTTGAATCAGTTTAAGTAGCATGTCTTTTTCACGTACATTCTTCCTTACTCTACGTCTATAACTCCGCCATTTTTCATCCAGTCTTCCAGTTAACCAGTGTGACCTCACTTCCATCTTTTCCCATTTCTTAGTTTTCAAGCCATTTCATAAATTAAATCATTTGGAAGTTTTACTAGATAGTTTTAGGACCCTATTTTATCATCAGATAAGATTTATTGTCTTTCGAAGGCTTTTATCCATATTATATGAACAGAACCAGTCTCCACTCTTGTGGTGAGTTTTAGAGAATCTGTCAGGGGTATGATCCTATCATGATCTTCAATGTTACAGGTCGACAAGACAAGCGCATCTTGTATACGAATAAGTCATGTAATAAGCACAAGGAAGGATATGTAGCTGACCCTTCTTACGCAGAATATTCATGAAATATGTTGAAATGGACACTAGAAAACTGTAATCCTTGTACTCTAGATGGCTTATTAATAGCTTGTATGTGAGGAGGGTTGCTTTGGGCATGATGTGCTTACCATAGAACATTTCTCAATGGAACTATGCTTCAGAGCCTTTAAGATACATGATCGTTAGAAAGAATTTCACGCAAAGTTATACGACGACTACTTGCATTAGCTGTCCCCAGTTTGGCACTGATTGATTAGAGGGAAGGCAGTTTGTCAAAATCGCCCACCGCCAACCCTTAAGCTATTCTTTTACCAGTGAATAGTAGGATTGACTATCGTATTATAACGCTCCACGGCTAAACGGCTGATCATGTTTGTGCGTCAGGGATACGAATTCGTGGCCCAAAGATTAAAAGACGAGAGCCCTAACCATCAAGCCACACCAGGTTGGTAGATTTTGATAAAACTTACAATTCTTCAGAAAAAAAAAACAACAACAACCAAAAACTTTGAGTACACCACTGAAAAGAGAACAACGTATGCTTATAAAAATGTCTGAAATAAATGTACTTTGGTGATTTTAACTCTGCATTTCAAAAATTTGTATGTGCATTTTATATACATCTACTGAATTTCAGTATTAATTAAAATTCAGGTACGATTGTCAAATTGTTTTATGTTATAAATACCTTTTTATTTACATTATGTTATACCTTTAGACAAAACCCACCTTCAATAATAAAATAACGCAAATTTCCACTGTCCATTTCATCACTATCAGAAGCTTTAATCTGTGTTACGACGTGCTCCCTGTTGGTGTTCTACGAGAGAAAACTATTATTAATTATTTGATGATATATTTTGTTATTAAATATGTTTCTCTAGATTTTCTTTTATTATGCATGAAATGCGCATCTTTCTACAGGTGTCTGATAAATTTGTTTGCCGTTCTAATAAATCGTTTATAATATCGATAGAACTTATCCCATTATAAAAATTATACATATAGATTTTTAATGTAACATGCATTTCTCAGTTTGAGAGCACTAAGTGTCCCCCGCTGGAACAGCGGTAAGTCTTTAGACTTACGTTAAAATTAGAGGTTCGATTACTCTCGGTGGCTTTACTATAAGAAAACGTACAATAAATGTATTTATATTCCAGTTTAATAATATCGATCTTATCTGTTATAAAATATGCAAACATACATAGAGTAAGTTATTATATTTGTATTTTTAAAATTAAATTAAAATCAGCATTTTGTACGAACATACTGTATTGTTAAAATATATCTTGCTACTAAATTGAACATGGAACATGAAAGCTATACTTTAAGAATTCACAGTAAGTTAAAGCCAAGGTATACGGGGTATACTGTTTCGAGATGGAATTCATATGGCTTTTCTTCTCTGTCTCTTGTTCATCACACAAAGTATTCACTTTGCTGACACCTTTTTCATTTTATCCAGTTTATTTTTTCTTTCACTAGTTCCTCAGCAAATTGTTATCAAATATACACATTTTTTTTATTTAAAACATTCCTAAGATGAACATATTCACTGGAAATCGAAACTGAGAGTAAATTATGAAATTCTTTCACCTCTTATTTTCATAATAGATATTTAGTTGCGTTGACTGTTGCATTAAAATAAACATATACCACAATAGGACATAAAACACCTTACAAAATATAGAACTAGAGTAACTGTTTTACGGTAAAAAATTAACTTACTTCTTTTACTTCCACTATATACCCTTGTTTCTCAAATACAGGTTCGTTGTCATTTTCATCTTCCACTAGAATCTTAACCTTAACGGAACTAGCACATCTTTCATTACTGGCAGTGATCTGGTGAAATAAATCCGCAAGATAACAAATGAAGCACTAGGAAATAAGTCTGCGTAATATCCGTGTTTTGAACAGATAAATAGCATCATAACACATAAAGATATCAAACTAGACTTATTTTTATAACTTTGTGAATTAATTCAAATAAATAACTACCTCCTTTAATATGATGTTGTACAGAAAGATGAGAACCTAGCACAGCAGAAAATGATGAACATATTGATTTTCATCTAATTTTAAATATCAGTAAAAATGTCTTACCGTTAAGGTATAAATTCCTTGTAAGATTGGTGGCATTGTGTCTCTGTCCAATGATCTTTTGATTCTTATAGAAACACTAAGCGGGTTTTGAGAATCAATATAGAAGTTTTCAAGGGAATTATCCTCTGTTATAGAATAAGAAACCTAGAAACAATAATTACATATCAAATAAAGAATGGAAGACATTACTATTCCATATTCTGAAATAAATGTAAAGGGAATGCATATCTTTATGTTGATATTTCATAAACATTAGCAACATTACCTTCAAACTATAAACTTCTTTAAAACATAAATGAAGCGAAGCTCTGAATTTCAATAATGAAACAATTCAATGTTACATTTCCTAAACATGGTAATGAATAAATAAACAAGATTGTTGCCATTGAGCCCCTTACAACCGTCTTTCATCATAACATACATACAATAAGATTGTCTAGTGAGCCCCTTACAACCGTCTTTCATCATAACATACATGCAATAAGATTGTCTAGTGAGCCCCTTACAACCATCTTTCATCATAACATACATGTAATAAGATTGTCTAGTGAGCCCCTTACAACCGTCTTTCATCATAACATACATACAATAAGATTGTCTAGTGAGCCCCTTACAACCGTTTTTCATCATAACATACATGCAATAAGATTGTCTAGTGAGCCCCTTAAAATCGTCTTTCATCATAACATACATACAATAAGATTGTCTAGTGAGCCCCTTACAACCGTCTTTCATCATAACATACATGCAATAAGATTGTCTAGTGAGCCCCCTACAACAGTCTTTCACCATAACATACATACAATAAGATTGTCTAGTGAGCCCCTTACAACCGTCTTTCATCATAACATACATGTAATAAGATTGTCTAGTGAGCCTCTTACAACAGTCTTTCATCATAACATACATGCAATAAGATTGTCTAGTGAGCCCCTTACAACCGTCTTTCATCATAACATACATACAATAAGATTGTCTAGTGAGCCTCTTACAACCGTCTTTCATCATAACATACATACAATAAGATTGTCTAGTGAGCCCCTTACAACCGTCTTTCATCATAACATACATACAATAAGATTGTCTAGTGAGCCTCTTACAACCGTCTTTCATCATTCTATGTCTTATTTAGATAACTAAAATTGTTTTGCGTTTGCTCTAAAGCGAAGAACAGTAAGTGCAATGCAGTGTTGACAACAATGTTTGTTTATTACAGTAGATTTAGTGCATTACAGTACTCTATTGTTAAGTAGCCGCGAGGAGTTTTTTCGATACTTCCACTGTTAGTTGTCATTTTACTCAGTGTCAGAGGAGTCTACTGACGAAAAGAGTGCATTTTAACCGTTGTCATTTCTATGTGTCTAAGAAGAGATATCCAATTCAGTTCATTTCGACATACTACAATAAAATCATGCATGTATATAATAACTGACATGAAATCGAATAACTACAAATATGTACTCAGTCACATAAAACCGAATACCAACAAATATGTACTCAGTCACATAAAACCGAATACCAACAAATATGTACTCAGTCACATAAAACCGAATGCCAACAAATATGTATTCAGTCACATAAAACCGAATACCAACATATATGTACTCAGTCACATAAAACCGAATACCAACATATATGTACTCAGTCACATAAAACCGAATACCAACAAATATGTACTCAGTCACATTAATCTCTAAGTGTTTTTTTCGTTGACGCTCATATTCTTACAAGTATATCATTTGAATCACTCGACGGAGTAAGTCACATTTTTTCATGAATTCCCTGACCAAAAGAAATATTTGTTTTTAATTAGTTTTTCTCAGAATGACCGTTCAGCACATACGAATACACATTGCTGTTAACTTTCAGGAAATTTTTTATGTAATGTACTTTTCAAAAGAAGAATTTTGATATATTGTTTTTTTTTTGCACAGTAGATGCAGAGCGTGTCAGAGAGACAGTCAAACATGTGTGTGTGTGTGTGTGTGTGTGTGTGTGTCATATAGCAAAGCCACATCGAGCTATCTGCTGAGCCCACCGAGGGGAATCAAATCCCTCATGTTAGTGTTGTAAATTCGTAGACTTACTGCTGTACTAGCACGGGCAAGACAGTCGATATTTCGTTATTATATAAATATATTGTAAATCTAATATACAATAAAAATGATAAAGGTTTATTAATTTTTGAAAATATTGTTACTATTGTTTTAAAGTGACCAAATCGAACTAATCTATACATACTTTTTTATGTTTTTCTGCGTCTTCAACTTGCATGTTCTGAAGCACAGTTGAATTCGGAAGGGTGTTTTCTTTTACTGTGGCATAGTAGTGTGAAAACGGGAAGCTTGGGCATTTACTGTTCCCGTCGGACATTCGAACAATCATCTGTAAAGAAACATTCATATAGAAACGTACATGATGTTGCCATAGCAGTTTATTGCAATGAATCTAAGTCTATCTACACGGTGTGTGTATTTAGTGTTTCGTAATACAATATACTAGTTTCTATGCAATGTTAAGTTAGAGTGTTTCATTTTTTGAATAACTAACTATACGTTAATAGCGATGCAATTTTCTTCAACATCGAGCCATACACAGTGTTGCTGTTGTGTATTGTTAAACAGTTATCCTGCACATAAAAAGCCAACGTGTACAAACAGATGTTTAAAGACTATCGAAAGAGTATTAAAGACGTGATAATAAAATATTTAAATTTGCCGTCAATCAACAAGTACGTATAAATTCTAGCTTGAATAGAACTACTTAACCAAACTTGAGCCAATATAAATCTGGTTATAGTTTAAAGTAATAGCCTCAAGCTAATATTAGTAGTTCTACTGTCTCCTCAGGTGTAAACATCTTTATCCACAAACTTAATTTCTAACTTAAAATTAAATTAGAAAACTGTACGATTCTCATGTCTGATAAAATGAACTTTGTCAAAACATGGAAAGATTTTGTAAATCAAAGCTTCTCGTGGGGTACTCATTTTCAAATAGTGATTAGTTAGAATCTATAGCTAAAGTTTTAGACAAACATTTTATGATCTAAAATAACATAGTCTTATCCACTTTCCTATCATTGCTTGTCTCCTTTAAATTAATTAAAATATTGCAGTCAGTATTTTTTACAATTTATCGTGACCTAAGTGTTTATCTTCTCTACTTATATTGCTAGGTTTCTCTAACTCACTAACTAGATACTGAAATAATGTTATAAAAAAACGTGTGCCTAATTCTCTGTGCAAACGAAAGTAGTGTGCTAATAAAGTTTATGAATTACATCTATCTGTTTAAGTGCAAATAAGAGAATGTGAATACATTAAAACAAAATAAAATATCATAAAACTTTATAATTACAATTTCTGAGAACATTTCTATTTCTTTCTATTTTCTCATTCACATATAGACAATTTAAAATAAACTCAGCTCACCCCGGTTTCGGTTACACGTTGTGGGGCATTTTGGTTAGTTGCAGTTACTAAGAAGTGATGTAGGGCATTTTCTTTGGCATCCAGCTTGCTTGTGGTTACAATAACTCCCTGTGTATTTAGTAAAATATTATCTACGACAACAACAAACGTGTACTGTCTCTTAATGAAAATATTTAACATTTTTTAACTTACATTAGCATCTAAAATAGAATAACCAACACCTGCACTAGATTGAATTTCATTTAGTTTTTGTGACAAAGTCAGCCTTCCAGTTTGTTTCAATTTCATTAAATAGAAATATTTATTATTAGTGGAGTAGCTGGTTGTATAGCTAATATGACATTTATATATGTATTTGTTTCTAAACGTATTTCAAAATCTGTTTTAATTAAAATACATCTTTTCTATCGCTATAGAGACTTTTCAACTTGTAACAATAAGCATTTAGTTTGTTAAATAGAGTATTCACATTTGTACCACAAATTTACATAAATTTCTTACTTTTAAAATTCATTGTTTCGGTTTCTCTATAAAAGATTCTCATACTAGGCTGAAGAATTTTATTGCTTTGATGAGTATAACAATTATGCTTTGTTAACTAGATGTTTTGAAGCTCTGACAAAATAAATATGGTACCGTTTCATAATCAATAGAGAATTCTTTCACTTTTCCTCCGTTTGATTTTGTGATGTTGTACCAAACGAGGTCTCCATTGGGTACAGCAGCCCGTACTTTCATAATTGTTTCTCCTGGTTCCAAAATGCTGTCCACTTCTGTTGAATACTGGATGGAAGTAAATACGGGTGTGAGTTCAGTGATGCTGTCTTTGTAAACTTCAACTACAATTTGTGTGGAGCTGAAAAAAGTACAAAAACTTAAATTAGAAAAATTGCAATGAACTATTTCCCACAACCGTCAA
Organism: Tachypleus tridentatus; assembly: GCF_004210375.1. Classification (NCBI taxonomy): domain Eukaryota; kingdom Metazoa; phylum Arthropoda; class Merostomata; order Xiphosura; family Limulidae; genus Tachypleus; species Tachypleus tridentatus. Next base: position 81,723,511 of record NC_134836.1, on the reverse strand, counting down.
TGAACATCTAGTTCTATTAAAGTGTTAACTAATGATGTTTTAACACCACTTTTATAATTAAATAAAAGATTCGTCAAAACCTCATGACTTTATGAAAATTTCTATTTAAAATAAGTAATTGTGTTTTTTTTTTCTTGTAACGAATCCAACATATAGCTAGATGCTGTGTCCACCAAGAAGAATCTAACCCCTGATTTATTCATAGTAAATCATATTACTTACCACTGCCACACCAGGGGACTCTATATAAAGAATCAAACTCTCATTATGAGATTGTAAAATATGATAAATTCTAAAGAACTGGTGCATAAAAGTGAAACTTTAACATAGTTTCTGCACAACCAAAAGACATGTTATTAGATAGAACACTTCGAATTACGTATATAATTTATGAATATAAATAATCTTAGGGGGCATGTTTTGTGCCTCAAAATGTCTAACAACATTTGCGTATTGAATAATTATTTTTCTTCGACATTACCTTTTATTTGTTCATTTGAAAATAATGTTTCCTATATGACCATTTCAAAAAATAATTTGCTGGGTAATTCAAGAAAACTTGTTGAGATGAAGCATCTGATACTAGTGTAGTTCCCCGTTGGTATAGTGGTAAGTCTACGGATTTACAACGCTAAAATCACGGGTTCAGTTCCCTTCCATGGACTCAGTAGATAGCCCGATGTGGCGTTACTACAAGGAAACAAATCCACTCACCCCCACACACACAGATTAATATAGAATTTTTACATAATTTTAAAACGTGAATTTTAGCTTCTTTTAAATGGTAGCTGCTTTGGAAAATCATAAACTGCAAAAAAAATATTATTTGCTTTACGGAAAATAATTATATTTCATCTTAAAGATATGTATATATCTTACCTACTAAGAGGCGCTGAAGAGCTGTCGTACGCCACAATATTCAGCGTTTCATTGATAGGGGAGAGAGATTGCTTTGGTATAATTTGACCAGTATTGGACTCAATTGTGAAACGTGGACTAGGGGGAGATATTTCGTAGTTTATTCTATTGTTTCCTTCTACAGAGCTGTCTTTGTCTACAGCTTCTACCTTGTAAATTACTTCAGATGGAGAGGTCGATAGTGGCACTCGCAGAAATCGAGGGAGTGAAAGGAAAACTGGGGCATTATCATTCACGTCATTTACAGTAATCTGGAAATTAAAAAAAGAAAAAAGTGGTATGTTCATTAAAAAAATCACGAACAACACATGAATATTCTACAACAGATGTAGATAATTTTAGAGTGTTTGAAGCATTACAGAACAGGTTTAAAGGGCACCGTACTTCGAATTAATAATTCGATGATATATTTATAATGATAACGGTTATTATTAACTTTATAGGCATCTAAAATATTATGAAGTGTTATACAGACATTTCAATTTAAAATAAGGAATGAACAACACTGCACATAATACAAGTACAAATGTTTTGGTACAAATGTCAAAATAAGAAATATTGCAACAATAACGTACTAGTAATTGTATTAGGGTCGTCACTGAATAGAAATGGACATTTGAAGATTTACTCTCACTCTCAAAAATTTAAACTAACATCTTTAGAACAAATCGTGCTTGTGAAGAAATGAGAAACAAAAAATAGGCAGAATTTAACTCGTATTATTAAACCCTGCTTTTACAAGCTTCTTATATCTTGGAGCATTTATTGAAGCACAAATTTGAAGCTATAGCTTGTTTCTTAACACTAAAAATTATTGCGTTGCAACAAGATTGCATTAGATGTAAAAGAAGCATGTACACACATTTTTATATAAGCATTTCTTTAACAAACATTATACTAGTTAAGAGTGCTTAGCTCATTTTAATTTTTTGCAACACTAATACAAGTATTTATCAGATTATGCAGAATGTTCAAAAAAGTATTTTTGTAACAGATAGGAACATCACGAAGAACGAATTTATAACAAGTTAAAGTTGAGTAACAAAATTCACTCGTGGTTGTGATTAAAATATTCGTTTATTACTGGAAAGTTATTTTCACTTCTTAATTATATATTAATACACGCTTCCAGTTAAGCGAATTTTTCAAAAAGTTTAAGTTATTTGAGTGATATCTGACAGTCATTTTATTTTGGAACATTCGTCCAACTTTCTAAAATTCAAGCTCAACAATAAGAAAGTTATAATTCTTAGGGACCTTCATACTATACATTACACTCTCGTGGATAACGTATTATTTGTTATATTCTAGTTTATAGTTGGTTTACTAATACCACGAGCTTTACTCACTACACCATCGCGAGTTAATAATAAACTCGTACTCAAAATAATAAATACCCTAAAATCACTGGTAACACCGAATCCCTAGTCATTATTTATTCGAATATGACGCCAAATTCTAAATAAAGGTAAATACATTACATAGGGTAATACATCAGTGACTTACTAGGTGTCTAGGTGATTTTTTTTATATAGTACATGTTCATTCACTTACTGAATAATAGAAAGAGATGATATTTTTGGGACATAATTTTTTATTATAGCTTAGTAAGAAAGAAAAAATAATGAATAATATGAACAAACTATAAAAATAAATAAGTAAATATAGATTATTATAAAGATTTATTGACCGTTAGAAAATAAGTCTTTCCTTTTTATGTTTGTCATACACACGTAAGGTAAGAAGTTTACTCTCGCAGTATTAAGATTTGATAGAGAGATCTTATATACAAGGCATTACCTACGAGATGGGATTAGAATTACAACGTTTACTGCACATTCAACTCTTTATTTAACTACTTAGAATGCCGAATAATTCAAACATATGGAAGACTCTTGGGCGTCCTCCATTAGGATAGCGGTAAGTATACGGATTTACAGTGCTAAAATCAGGGGTTTGATTCCCCTCGGTAGACACAACAGATAGCGCGATGTAGCTTTGCTATAAGAACACTTAAGTCAGGAGGTGTAGCACGAGGTGGATAAAATAATGTTATCGTTCCATAAATCATATATAGAAGAAACAGGTCACAAAAATATATATGTCACTAGTATATAGAAGAAACAGGTCACTAATATATATATATGTCACTAGTATATAGAAGAAACAGGTCACTAATATATATATATATGTCACTAGTATATAGAAGAAACAGGTCACTAATATATATATATATATGTCACTAGTATATAGAAGAAACAGGTCACTAATATATATATGTCACTAGTATATAGAAGAAACAGGTCACTAATATATATATATATGTCACTAGTATATAGAAGAAACAGGTCACTAATATATATATATATGTCACTAGTATATAGAAGAAACAGGTCACTAATATATATATATATGTCACTAGTATATAGAAGAAACAGGTCACTAATATATATATGTCACTAGTATATAGAAGAAACAGGTCACTAATATATATATATATATATGTCACTAGTATATAGAAGAAACAGGTCACTAATATATATATATGTCACTAGTATATAGAAGAAACAGGTCACTAATATATATATATGTCACTAGTATATAGAAGAAACAGGTCACTAATATATATATATATGTCACTAGTATATAGAAGAAACAGGTCACTAATATATATATGTCACTAGTATATAGAAGAAACAGGTCACTAATATATATATGTCACTAGTATATAGAAGAAACAGGTCACTAATATATATATATGTCACTAGTATATAGAAGAAACAGGTCACTAATATATATGTCACTAGTATATAGAAGAAACAGGTCACTTATATATATATGTCACTAGTATATAGAAGAAACAGGTCACTAATATATATATATGTCACTAGTATATAGAAGAAACAGGTCACTAATAAAACATCATCGTTTTTCCTATGATAAAAAGTTTTACCTGAACTATCGCTGTTGAAAACTGAGGCTCGTTGGCTTTGTCTCTGGCTTCCACGACTATTTCTAAATATTTTATGTCTTCGTAATTTAAAGGGCTGACTAAAAGAATCGCTCCCGTTTGACGGTCAATCCTGAAGACTTGTCTTCGTGTGGCTCTCAGTATTCTGTAAACAATGTTTCCAGCTTTTCCTTTGTCAATATCAGTGGCATGTACAGTCAACAATACTATGTTGTCCACGTTTTCATCAACGGCTACCATATAAGCAAACTGGTCAAATTCCGGCTGATGATTTTGTATGTTTGATATTCGAATGATTAGAGATGCTTTACCAATATTGGATCCTATCCCGTGGTCCTGAGCATATACTTCCATTTCAAATGAAGTGTTTTTCTCAATGTAGTTTGGCAAAGTTGAGGCTAAGCGAACAAGGCCACTCTGAGGGTCAATTTCAAAAAGACCGTGGGTATTTTTAATCCAGTAGGTGACTTCACCGTTGTTATTAGCATCTGGATCCGACGCATGAATCTGAATAATAGATCTTCCCACCTTGGATTCTTCAGGGATGTTAAGAACATAACGAGTTTTCTCAAATTTCGGTGCACTATCATTCTCATCTAACACTTCGACGTTAATAGGAGCTCTTGCCTCAAACTTTCCATCAAAGACGAACAAAGAAAACTTGTATGATGATTTTTGTTCCCGATCCAACACTTCTTTAGTGCAAAGTTCTCCTGATCTGGAATCTACAACGAATGGCACGTTTTTGTTGTCTAGACCAAATTTAATTTCGTCAACAGAATCTCTGCTGTCTGCTTTTACCTATAAAGGGAAATATTACTGTAACTTTAATTTTAAGTGAAATTTCAAGGCACAAAAAATACCTAAAAGACTGAAATAATTAAAATAATGGCATTTTGTACCATGCGTTATTTTTCACCAGCATTTAATCATTCTTATGTAATCAGCTAGTGTCATTCACATCTCTTTATTTAAAACAAAAGACAAGAGTTTTCTATTCATATGTTCACAACATTTATTTTTATTTGACGTATATTAAGCCATATCAAGAATACACAAAATAGAAAAAAGTTGATTCCCCTGATAAGTGTAAATCATAATAACTACATGTTCAACCTTATAGTTAATTTCATAAACATCATCAAGATGTCATGAGATGCCATTTATTAAAATGTTACAAGATGTATGTCAAAATATATTTAAATGAATTAAAATAGCAGTTATCACATACTCAAAGTGGAAGGAATTTTACAGTATTATCTATTAACAACAGCTAAACTTTATAAGTATTAGAATGCTAGGTGTTAAGATTTAAACCATATACAACCATACCGTTAAAAAACAATATCCAGCAGGAAGGTTTTCGTGGAAAGAAACTGAATAAGCAGGTTTTGAAAACACTGGCGGATGATCATTGGTATCCCGAATATCGATCACCACGGTAGCCAATCCGAAAAGAGGACTAGCATGAGCTAAAATTGAAACACATTTTTATTACACTGAGTTAATTATAAAGTGATGTTTATGTACTTCATAAATAAGCATGTGTAAATTTAAATGTCCTTAAGTTATTCGTTTTAACAAAATTCCAAGCAGCTTCTTATTTCGAATTTTAAGAAATCTGAAGCAACCTGTTTCTTTTTCTTAGAAACAGCTTCCTATGAATAATACAGCAGACCTAGTATTAAGTAGCCAAGTAGATTGGTTTAATGTTACTGAGCAATAAGCACATCAATCAGAGCAAGCTGAATAAATACAAATAAAAAGAGTGAAGTTATTCTGTAGAATGATACGTATATCTGACAGAGACGAGTTGGGTGGTATAATCGATTAATAATTGACTACAGGGAGAAACTTTTAGACAGTAATAAGCACTTTGAAAACAAACAAACAATGATACGAATTTATCAGACATTCACGTAAAGCTATTCGAGGGCTTTTTGTACATTTCTAATATCTGATAACTTGGAGGGAAGATAGCTTACCAAACATACCCATCGTAAACTGTTGTGTTACTCTTTATCTGACCGGATAACGGAATCTGACTATGAATCTAATAGTCTACCCACTTCCCCAAAATAAGAATCGTAATTATGTATCCTAATGTATCCTAATGTTTATAATTTATAGTTCGAGAACATAAACCCCTAGCCTAAGCCAGGCTCAATAACAACAAATTCGACGTACAGTGAAAACTAAAGCAGCGCAAAATACGCTTAAAACTTCTCCGGGAAAGAAATTTTTAAAAATCAGGTATTACGAAATACAAAAATAACTTACAGTCTTTCGCTTGCACTAACAGTACATAGTTTTTCTTTTTATCATAGTCCAATGTATGTGGTGACGATCTGTTTACTCGAATATTTCCATTTACAGGATCAATATAGAAAATTCCTTCCTCATTACCACTTGTAATGCTGTACGTCACTGTGTTGTTCTGGAGGTCCCGGTCTGTGGCTGCAACCTAAATTAGGTTAGACACAAAATAAAGGTTATATTACATAGCTATCTCTTACTTTACTTGACAGAATCGTACATTTCCACATGCACATTAGCTTAACAAACAAGTTCTTGTATAATATGTATTGTTTACAATTATTAAAGAATCATAAATAAATTACAAACAAAATATCAAGCAGAAATACAAGAAAGTTTCTCTGGACTGTTACATGAATGTTTTACAGGAAAACAAAATAATATCTTTAGACCATAATATCCATGTTCTGAAGGAAAAAAAAATCATTTCTCTGCATTGTAATATGAATGTTCTGTAAGAATACGCTTCCCGCTAGTACAGCGGTATGTCTCCCGATTTACAACGCTAAAATCAGGGGGTTCGATTCCCCTCGGTGGGCTGAGCAGATAGCCTTTGTGGCTTTGCTAAAAGAAAAACAAACAAACTGTAGGAATACAGAAAAATGTCTTTGTACTGTAATATAAATGTTCTTCAGAAGAATATAATAATTTCTCTTCTTTGTAATATTAATGTTCTGTAGGAATACAGAATAATTACTCAGTTATAACTATATATCAGTTAAGTTCAGAATGAAGTCACCAATCATTTCTTATACAGGGAGAAAAAACTGGTTCGAATAGTAAAATGGGTTTTTGTAAGAATACTTTTTTATAACGTTTTGAGCTTCACGCTCTACTCTATTAATAATGTCTGTGCTGTTTAAACTTGTCAATTTTAATCAAGTGTAAAGGTGTGACCTGCATAACAACTTTATTTGTTGCTTCTTTTTCCGTAACGGATCCCTTATAGGTTTTCTGAGAGAAAGTGGGAGCATGGTCGTTGACCTCACGAACGAAGATGTTGACTGTCACTCCTAAACTGTTGTTCTGTGGCTCTCCATCGTCAGTTGCCTGGACGATAAAACTGTACTGTGTTCTTGAGACCAGGTCTTGCTTTACATAAATCCTTCCTGTGTCTTCTTCGATCCCAAAAAAATCTACAAAAGTAAATTACGATAAGAATTCTACATTGAGAAATACAGTTCAGTTTAAACTGATATTTTAGTACACCTAGCGTGATATTCATTTCGCAAGTTAACAAGATACGTCATACATGTAAACAAAAGGAGTACTTTTTTCCATTTGTAAAATAAGTTAACACGTTGAGTCCCAAGCCTATTTTGCCGATACTTTCCAAGATCCCACTAGTAACAATGTAAAATTTTTATAACATGTTATGTATGAGTCAAAGACGTTGTTAAGGTCATTTTTGACCCACGAGCAAGGTGTGGGTCGCTTGGGACCTAAGAATGCATTTAATCTTACTGTCTCACACGACCATCCCGTGGGTCGTGCTAGAATTTCAGACGCATAAAATTTTTGACATATGAACCAATGTATAATATTTATCTCTCTTTTTTCAGATATTTTTAATATTTTTTTCTATATGTTGAAACATGAACTCCAACCAATCTGATGTGTCAGTAAATATTTTTATACTTCTTAAAAAAGAAAATCAAGCTCAGATTCTTCGAAAATTGAGGAAAATTCAGAAACCGAAGATAAAGATAATAAAAATTCAGATTATGAACCTTCTAGTAACTAAACTTCCGACTCAGAAGATGAGAAAGCCCTCACATCTGAAGATTTTGAAAATACAGAGTCTGAAACTGAAGCTGAAACTAATGGCAATGTCCAGCAGCACAGTGAATCTTATGGATGGTGTCCAGTGAACAGTTCCATCCAAAAAAAACTTTCATTTATTGGTCCAAGTTCCGGATCATCTGCAAATGCTATAGTAACGGGTTTTGACGTGTTTGAGCTTATGGCCAATGATGAAATTTATGATCTTATAGTTCAACAAACAAATATCAGTTATCACCAAACTAAAACAGCTGGTAACACGAATGTAAGTATGTAAAAAACACTGATTATGATGAAATAAAGACCTTTATTGGAATTATTATGTACATAGGACTTGTGAGATACCAAAAGATCGCCTACTACTGGCAGAAAGATCTCTTCTACAGGAATTCTCACAAATAATGTCAAGAAATAGGTTTCAACCACTCCTACGTTTTGTTCATTTTGCAGATAATGAAACAATTGGGAGAGATCGTTTAGGAAAAATTAGAAGGTTATTTGAAATTCTTGAAACAATTTTTACAAAAGCTAATATTCCAGGTGAATGCATTGCAGTAGATGAAACAATGGTGCCATGGCAAAGTCGTCTAGTGTTTCGTCAATATAATCCTCGGAAGGCACATAAATATGGTTTGAAAGTGATCTCCGGGGCTACACCTATACTAACACTGTTTTTGCTCACAAAAATAATAAACAGCAACAGCGAGGGTGTCCCTCAGATGGATTCACCCATGCAACTCAAATAGTCTTTGATCTTGCTGAAGACTATCTAGATGTAGGGAGAACAATCACTACAGATAATGTCTGTACATGAATCGATTTACCAAGAATTAAACCAACTTTGTTGAAACGCTACGAGTAAACAAAAAATGGTAACTTACCCCTAGGAAATTATAAGTGCAAAACTAAAGGGAGAAATTGTAAGTTGGCAACAAGATAATGGAATTGTAATTGCAAAATGAAAGGACAAACGTGATGTTCATATGTTGTCAACGAAGCATGATCTGAGCTTCAAGAAAACTAGTTGGAGAATCAATGATGTCGATGTCAAAAAAACAGAAATGGTCCTCAATTAAGATATCATAAAACAACGACTAGACATATTCGATCAAATGTCCTGTTATTTCTCGCCATTTAGAAAGAGTATTAGATTGTCTTTGAGTTTTTGCTAAACACAACAGTGGTAAATGCTTTAGTATTATTCAGTAAAGCACAACAAAAACTACAAATGCACGAGTTTTGAAAATCACTCATTGACAGTCGCAGTAACACCAAGGGCAACAATAGTGAAGACTTACATTGAAAGAGACGAGTCTAACCGAACAATATGTAAAATGTCCATTGGCTGCTACAGTGAAACAAGAAAGACAATGACTGCAAAAAAAGACATATCTTATAACTTCAAATTATATCTAATAATAATGACTGTCACTTTGTACTGCTTTCTTACTATTTATTGTTTTTTATTTTCATGATGAACTGATGTATTTGTTTTCCATTTTCGTTTGGAAACAGTATGTAGGAAAATTTACATTTGACCAAATTTTTAAGGTACTCGACTTACAATTTGAGGGTCATTGGTTCGAATCACCGTCATACCAAACATGCTCGCCATTTCAGTCATAGGGGCGTTATAATGTGAAGGTTAATTCCACTATTTGTTGGTAAAAGAGAAGGCCAAGAGCTGGTGGTGGGTGATGATGCATTCCCTCTAGTCTTTCACTGCTAAATCAGGGACGGCTAGCGCAGATAGGACTCGGGTAGCTTTGCAAGAAATTTAAACCAGATTATATGTGTTAAGATTAATTTGATTTTCATTCTTTACATTTACAAGTCTACAAGGGAAATTAAGGCCCTTCATTTCGGCAGACCTTATTATCGAAATGAATTAGTTTTTCAATTAGTAAAATACAAACTCATGAGAACGTGTTTTAGTGATCTTAATTATAACGATACAAATTTACCTAAATGCTCCAGTCTACTCAGATGTTAGCTGCGAGTTAAAAATAAAATGGGATGAAATGGTATCCCACCCAGAGGGATAATGTGTTATCACTTGAATCAGAAGATCTAAAGCACGAACATTTTATATCTTACGAGACAAGGCATTGATTTATTCTTGTTATTAAATAAAGTGGGAGAGGCTGTGCTGGCCAGAGCCACAGGTAATGTACACAAATATTGGTATTAAACATATTGTTGTTTGACAAAGCGTCATTACAATAGCTTCCAAAGTAAAATTTTCCCTTCCATAGAAAACACTGCTTTTTAAAAAGAGACGATTTATTATTTCCTTTTTTTAAATTATACGTATTTTCCCGAAGTGTAAACAGGCTGATCTGTATACTTACATGCATGGTTAAAATTATGTGGCCATTCTTTTCTTATTTATGCTCATAGCAAAGAACTACAGAATTTTATGTCCATGGTTCAAGGATAAACGTTTTCTTTCATTAACTACATAAGATAATTTGTATCCTGGAAAGTCAAGTTTATTCATATGAATACCTAATTAAAACCTACCTTAATTTCACATAAAATGAATTAATAATGTTCGTACAAATTTACACAAGGACTATTTTCTCTTAGACATTTCTGAACTGATATATATAATAGACGGAAGGTAGATAGTGAAAAGCACCCACCACAAAGGTTTGGATATTCTTGTATGACCGCCACTGTTACGTTACACCCACGGACTCGAATAGTGTAGCACATTTTTGCGACAAAGAGAAGATAACCTCGTACTCACAGGCCGTAATATTAGGCCACATTCAGAGTCTTTGCACGCCAAATACTAGGCCATAGTCGACTATATTCAAAGACAGTTCATCATCTGTTATTACAACACCGCGAAAATACAAACAGGAAAAATCACCTTGTTTCTAATAGCTTATTATACTTTCATGTATACTGACAATATATTGCATAGACTGTTTCATGTTTCTTCTATTTATAGTGTTGGAACTATCCTTTTCTTTATTACTGGCATCTTTGCATCTCGTATTTTTGTGCTCTTTTGTTTTAATACAGTAACTTAGAAATATGAAATAGTAGTTTCTTAACCGATATAATTAAATAAGCAGTTTCTACTTTCTTTACATTTTCCTCGTAAACCATGAAGTTTTTATAGCGTTTATACTTTTTTTAAAGTTGTTTCCATTTGATATGTAGATTTATTAGTGAATTGCTTCGCATTCTGAAAAAAATGCTTAGCGTTAGATTTGCATGAAGGAAGAATTATGAATTGTTTATTTCTAATTGTTATCTTAAGCCCAAAATAGTTCAATTAAAGAATTTATATACACTGTACTTTGTACTTCTGTCTACTTAAAGGAAACTAATTGTTTTTCATACTATTCACAGGTACACAGAACTATTTACGCATAACCGACCAAATTGGTTTTGCTTGTTTTAATCAACGCTCAGTACTAACAGGATATAGAAAACAGTACAACAATTTGTGTATGTAGAAGAAGAGGTTTATAACAATTCACAGTGCTTCACTAAACTATTTTACAGTTATCTACACACTTTTACATAGGTGAGATACGATATATTAAAACAGTTTTCGAGCGTCATCACATACAGTTTACATTTCCATATGCGGTCATGTTCATTCTGACGGCCATGCTACTTAACAATAATTCTGCAAGATAGCGTTTATTGTAAAAGGCTCTGTCATAACGTTATCTTATTTAAAGCACACCAGTCACCCCTTAAGGCTATCCATACTCCATTTGCACATCTTAACCAATAGAGAGGAAGATAAAGGAAGTTTCTACAGTTCTCATTTTATGTTACATCACAAATAAGCAGGCTAATACCTGAGCCACTGGACTACCCATACTAATTCTATTTTGCTGACTAAAATTACTTTTTAAATTGAAACTGTGGAATATTCCTATCCATATTTTTATATGCAAGTGTCAGGTTCTTATAAGATTGCGATTCTTTACAGTAGATATCTGTGACTTGTTGTGAATATGTTATTTTAAAATAAGTGAATATTGTGCTGCCCGTTTTTGTTAAACTTATGTAAAAACATTCGTAACACTACTGATTATCACAGTTGTATCCAGAGCTTTAAGTAACTGTCCCTTTTCAGTCAAAGTACAAACAGGTTAAATCAATTACTTCAAAACAGCCTTTGATAAGATAAATTATTCTTCCCTATCTATGTTATTACTATAAAAGCTGCGAAATTCACTTTAGAAATCAACTATTACGACTAAACTGACAATCACGCAATCTAACTTCACAGTTTTCGGATATAATTACTGTTGGTTTACATGTTTTAGGCCTGGCGCGGCCAGAAAGTTAGAGCTCTTGACTCGCAACCAGAGATTCCCGAGTTCGAACCACATTCCCCCCAAATATTCTGGTTATTTCAGCCAAAGGAGCGATATAATAAATGGTCAATCCCACTATTCATTGGTAAAATAGAATTCCAAGAGTTGGCGGTGAGGGGTGATGACTAGTTGCATTCCCTCTAGTTTTTACTGCTAAATTAGGGACGACGAATGCAGACAGCTCTTATGTAGCTTTGCGTGAATTCAAACCACATTGCATGTTGTGACAGTGCTATTATAGTTATTGCTGATGTAAACAATGTGATTTATTTTTTTAATGCTTAAAACTTAGGTACGTCAAACAACATACAAATCTGATAATTTATCGAAATGACCAAAGTTACTTTGCGATTTTCAAAACGATGGAATAATATGACAGCACAAAACTCTGGATATTCAATACTTCAGTTCTTTATCTCATAAACGCGTTAACTAATTATAAGTAAATTTAAAATTTGTTAAAAACTATCAGCCAGCTACAGGAACATTTTGAAGTTTAGATCTTTGTATTTCTCACCAAGAGTTTCACCTCGGGTGTGTAAGAACTTATGTTCCTCAGACACTGTTGGTATCTATAGGAGTTTCAGGAACTAAATTAACTTTAACCTTCAAAAAGTTAAACAAAATGCTGTGCTTACCTGTATCGCCCTTTGAAATGCTGTAGAAAATGTTATTCCGGTCTCTATCAAAAGCTTTTACTTGTCCAATACCCGTTCCTGCTATGGCATTTTCTTCTGCCCAAAAGTCGTATGGCAAACCCACAAATTCAGGAGTGTATTCGTTGATGTTTTGAACTTTAATTATTACCGTCGCAGAGCTGATGAACAAAACATTTTTGTTTACATCCAGTACATCAGCAAAATTTGATATTCCTCATTAAGATACTTGTTACCTTTACATACTTAATAAAGTCATTAAGGTACTTCTTACCTTTACAAACTTAATAAAGTCATTAAGATACTTGTTACCTTTACATACTTAATAAAGTCATTAAGATACTTGTTACCTTTACATACTTAATAAAGTCATTAAGATACTTGTTACCTTTACATACTTAATAAAGTCATTAAGATACTTGTTACCTTTACATTCTTAATAAACTCAGTTTTAGAGTATTTTACGGATTACTTTAAACTTTTACTTAAACAAAACTCATCAGGTTTTCGTTACTAAATAAAACTTGATACTACATATATAATAGTACTTCCACATTCGGTGACGCAGCCGTAAGGCTAAGGACTTACAACGCTAAAGGTTTTTCATAGTTGCGGTCAGTAAACTATTGTGTAAATTTGTGCTCAACAAAGCAAGAAAACAGCAGGTAACACTAAGAAAATTTCTGAACAATGTATCAAGCCACCCCTGCAAGATGTTTTACTGTTGTGATTAACAATGAAATATAAATAACAGAATATTAAACTTTACCCTGTACGTTGAGGATTTCCACCGTCAACTGCAAATACTGTGAGTTTATATTGGTCACGTACTTCGTAGTCTAGTGACGACATCAAGATTACTGACCCTGTTGTTCTGTTCACTACAAACATATCCTAAGACACAAAATAGTAAATATATACCTTTTGTTTGTGCTAAGATTCGCAAAACATTTTGAGAAAGACGTATAACAGTTTCTATTTTCACAAATCAGCTATTTGTGTCTTATAGTATACATCGTTTGAACAGCACCATCTTTTTTTGTGCGAGAAACAAATTACATTTTGTCTTTATACGGACATTAAACTTCTCTGCATAATATAGAAGACAGACTGTTTTATAATTTATTTCAAAACAACCACCTCCAAAGGACTCATTGAAAATTGTCAAAATATAATTTAAATACATAAGGAAAGATCGACATCTATGAAATATTGATAAAAATCATGTTCTCGACTTATTATATGTTAGGAACATTTTAAAAGTAAAAACATATTTCTCAACCCAATTAAAATGAATTTTTGTACAGGACTACCACGTCTTCTATTCATTTTTGTACAGGACTACCACGTCTTCTATTCATTTTAAACCCTTACTTCTTTCCACATTAATTGCTCATTTCTATTTGTATACATGTTGATACTGATAATTAAATAGAAGATACTAAAACAGAACAAAGAATGGATTACAAAGCCATGAAAGCTTGCCACTAACCTCGGAACCACTGGTGTAGTATTTATCAATGTTTCCATTATTACCAGCGTCAATATCGAGAACTCGGTAGAATGGTGGAAGTTGTGTGCCAGGAGAAAGATTTTCTGGGAGTTCTAAAGAGTAGTTTTCTAACATAAAATAAAAATCAGATGTGTATTAGATAAAAATTCCTCACCTTACTTAATTAGTAATGCGTCTGTTGAGAGTTTGATTGACAACTAGTCAACGGTATAGTTTTAGTGATATTGTCTACTAACTTGAAATTAAACGCCGTGTACTAACTACAGTCTCCAGTGAAATGATCTATACATGGAAAAAGAATAATATAGCAATAGTAGAAAATGCATAAATACTACACACACGTCTAACAACTTTACACCTGTGAAATAAGTTCTCATTGCTTTTTGAATTACTTCAAGTCCTGGAGAACTTTTCATCTGTCAGTCTCTTTTTTTCATAGTCCAAAAAAGAAAATATCTTGAAACGCTCGTGAATGGCATACTGTATTTACTTTATGTAATAGGTGATATATAAAATTCTCCTCAGTGTTTCTTAAAAGTTTCTACTTCAACACTGAATACCAAGATTTCACGATGACTGACCACCTAGGTACAAATGAAGAACACTAGAAAATGCTAACATAAAGACAGCTGCATTTGTATTAAACTATATTGTAAATTTACGAGATCTTAGTTGGTAAGCCATCATCAGTGTAGATGGAAAACACCAAGAAATTGCTAACGTCAGGTAACTGCTTTAATTCCAAACTATATTGAAAGGTCATACGGTAGATACATATTCAACTTATACTTGAATAGTAGAGATACTATGAAATTACTTGACTTACCACAATGCAAGTTGTATATGTTATAACAAACTAATACTATGTTAATTAAAATATGGCATATGAAGTTAAAAATAAGATGTGTAGAGATTTACAATTTATTCACGTGTCCATTCAGGCTGCTATATGTAAGCCATTCAGTTTAATTTGTTAGTTGTACTTGAACACTTGCGAGCTGCCATTTATTTTAAATTAAGACAGTTAATTATTTGCCACAGATCAGTTTTAAACCTCTTAAAATAATAAATAAAATAATAAACTTACGATATTTCATGATGACTTGCCAACTAAGCGGAGATGAAAAACACTAAAAAAACTGCTAACGTTAGATACTCTCAAACTATACTGTAAGGTCATATGGCAGATATATATATTCAACTTGTGAGCTGCCATGTATTTGAAATTGAAATAGTTAATTATTTTTCAAAGATCAGTTTTAAACCTCTTCAAATAAATTAATCATACGTTTTGTTTGATTCACCTGTTAAACAAAAAAAAAAAGAGATTACATGTTGCATCCTCAGACTCATTCTAACTTGTGACTTCGAAACATTTCAGATAACTGAATATGTAAAAGATAAACCTCACTCACCAATTAAGTTTCAAACGTCTGGAAAATTTATGTTAAGCCAAAGATAAAGGGATATCATTATTTGCATATCAACTGAATCTTAAATATGTTTTTTTTAAGCAAAGAAAGTTGGAGTACAAATAAAAGTATAGTGCAAATTGTAATCTCATTTCAAATTAATAGTCATTTTAAGATCAAAACTAATTTCAATTAATACAAAAAATTTAGTTTCTTCAATAGTGATAACTAGTTTAATAAACTTAATTTTTAGAATAATTATAATCTGTTTGACACAGTCAAAGAGACTACCAGCCACTATCTACCTAATAATATTCATTGCCACCAACACGATTAAACAATTACGAAAGTGAGTCTTCACTTGTCGCGGCTATAATTAGATTCCATATCATTTAAGAGATAGAGCTAAAAGCTAAAAGTTTGCACTTAAAAACAAGAAAAAACAACTCAGTGCCATTCTACGAGCTGCTATGCTGCAGTTAAAAATTGTGAAGGATATGAACGAATCACAAAGACGTTTTCATCGAACCCTCAACAACTTTATAAGTTATTACACCATAAAAAAGTGATTTTTTTTAAACACAGCTGTGGTTATTTCTTAAGAAAATATTTCTGTTGTGAATTCACAAAATAACTTTAGTATGCAAACTCTCACAACTTTCTAAACTGAAAAAAATTTAGAAACGAATAAAGTAGCTTATAAAAAAAATAAGATAAAAGATGAATCACGTGTGTTTGGTAGATATGGGCATATTTCTCGTGTCTACACATATGAAACGTAAAACGTGAAATGTATATGCAAGTCTCCATTAGTAACTTCATCTCAACTTGCAGATATTTTAATAAACATTATCAATACTAAAACATTTTAATGATTGTCCTCACTTTAAAAAAAAAAAGTATATTTTAGGTATGCGTGAAGTCTGTGTGCCATTACACTAATTTAATTTGCAACAAAATGTATAAAGAACAGATAGAAAATAAATATTAAGTGGCCACTTTATTAAGTACATTTATCTAGTACCAGGTAGGAGCCACTTCTGCCTTCAGAGCAGCCTGAATTCTTCCCTGCATAGATCCAACAAGGTGATGGAAACATTCCTTGGAGATTGTGATCCATGCGGACTCGAGAGCATCATGCAGTTATTGCAGATTTGTCGGCAACACATTAATGCTGCGAATCTCTTGCTCCACTTCATCCCAAAGTTGCTGTTTTGGAAGGGGACTGTGCAAGTCACTGGAGTGTACTGAAGTTACTGCTATGTTCGTGTAATCAACTTGAGATTATGTGTGGTTTGTGGCATGGTGCATTATCCTGTTGGAAGTAGCCATTAGGAAATAGGTAGACTGTGGTCATAAACGGATACACATGGTCAGCAACAATGCTCATGTACGCTGTGACATTTAGATGATGCTCAATTGGTATTAAGGGACCTAATGTGTGCCAAGAAACTATTTCCCATATCATTAAGCCACCACTACCAGCCTGTACCATTGACACAAGGCAAGATGGATCCATTAATTCATGCTGTTTACGCCATGTTCTGACCCTGCCATCTGCATGTTGCAGCAGAAATCGAAATTCCTCAGTCCAGGTAACGTTTTTTCAATCTTCAATCATTCAGTTTTGGTGGTCCCGTGACCACTGTAGCTCAACTTCCTGTTCTTAGCTGACAGGAATGTAACGCAGCGTGATCTTCTGCTGCTGAAGCCCATCCGCTTCAAGGTTCGATGCTTTGTGCGTTCAGAGATGCACATCACTGTTGTAAAGAGTGGTTATTTGAGTATTTGTGCCCTTCCTGTCAGATTGAAAGAGTCTGACCATTCTCCTCTGACCTCTCTCATTAAAAAGGTATTTTCGCCCACAGAATTGCTACTCTGATGTTGTTGTTTTTTTCACACCACTCTGTAAGCTCTAGAGACTGTAGTGCATGAAAATCCCAGGAGATCAGCAATTTCTGGAATATTGGAACCACTACGTTTAGCACCGACAATAACCCCACGATCAAAGTCGCTTAGATCACGACTCTTTCCTATTCTAATGTTTGGTCAAACAACATATGATCCTCTTGATCATGTCTGCATACTTGATATATCAAATTGCAGCCACATGATTCGCTGTTTGGCAATTTGCATCAAAGAGTAGGTGTACCTAATAAAGTGGCTACTGAATGTATATATATATATATATTTACTTTATAGAAAACGTTGTGCACAGAAACTTAAAACGGTATTTTTGAAACACTCATCTTAAATGTTATGGTGGGAAAATATTACTTGAGTGATTATAACTTTTTAATATATATATACTTTACCATTTAAAATGTTTATATAACCTATTTATAAAAACGACACGTTTGTTTTTGAATATATGTATTTGGTTCCTTATTCATCAGCGCAGATAGCCCTCGAGTAGCTTTGCGCAAAATTCAAACAAAAAAACCTTTATTCATCAAGAGAAAACAAAAAAATCAAATATTCAGAAGTTTTAAACGAAGTTAGTTTTATAAAAAAGCATGTAACTTAGTGACCAAATTTATTACATATATAGATTATACTTTGGGTTATTCAATTAATGCTCTTTGTTATGTATGCTGAATGTGTAATTGTGTGAGAAAGTTTCTAGACGTATCTATGATGATTTTATTAGTTTTGGAGATTTTTCTTCATAATGAGTTAACTTTTATCAATGAGAAACACAAATTACTTTATGGATTATTGACAAAACTGGCATTGGACGAACTTTACCAGAATATGAATTAATGAAATCACTTAAATAATGGAAACACTTAAAAGCTAATAAATAAGCATGCATTTACATTATCCAGTTAAACACTGAATTATTTGATTGTTTCTTTCAACATGTTGCAAAAACGTAATCCTGAAAAAAATCTGAATGGTAACTTTGAAAAATATACTTACACCAAAATGATATGTTGATTAAAAAAATTGTTCTTACTACGTTTGATAGTCGGCTTTTCGTAGTTTACATTTAAAGCAGCGCCACGCTAATTTTACAATACCCTTTACTGCTTTCAGTGCTATTTTTTACCCAATTGTATGAATATCCTTTAAGTCATTAGTTATTATTTAACTGTCTTATTCTGAAAATGACAAAATGTATTATCATTAAGAAAAATCTTGTGTTGATTTTAAGTGTTGTTTATTTGTATATTTTATTTGTTCAGTCAGTCCTTAACAAGGAGATTGACAGGAATAATTAATTAGGAATACTAAGTGTCTCTAAGAACATATTTTACAAACTAAAAACAAACAATAAGGAATGTTCTTGTTTCTATATAGTGGCAAAGGTGTGAACTCAAAACAGTTCAAACTTTTATAAATATGAAAAAAGACCCAGTGAAAGGTTTAGATACCCCAAAAACGAGTTTAAAATGTCACAACTTACCTTCATCAAACATTGGCACGTTATCATTAACGTCAATAACCTCAATTTTGACCTCAACACTAGTGTTGAAGGAATTGATGGAAAGAGTGTCACGAGCAAACACCTGCGAATGAAGTAACACTCATTTATTTGACTAAGGGATATAATTAAACCTTCTATCACTACCTATTTTGTTACTCTTTTTTACATAACTTAAAAGGTATTGAACAATCCTAACAGCTAGAAGTTTATAAGTTTGCAAATCACTACTTAACCAATAGAAGATAAAACAAAAAATAGTTCATAAAATGAAATTAAAGATCTAATAATATATGATACTGAATATAGAATTTATTATTTTTTAGAATAACGAAAAATCATACACCATTGAATATCTTTCTTGTATTAAAATCACAATACTATATTTTCAAAGCAAAAATGTAACTGCAGTTAAAAATTATTCAAGTTTCATTGGTTTCATAACTAAACATCTCAACTCATTAATAAAGACACACCTCAAGTTTGAAGTATTGTTGGTTAGCAGGAGGATCTCTGTCAACAGTATCCATCAAGACCAGAGCTCCAGTGGCAGGATTTAACCAGAACTTTCCCATTTCGTTTCCTTTGCTGACCCAGTAAATTATATCCTGATCTCGAGGAGCTCGGCTGAAATTCGTTGCGTTCACAAAACCCACAGTTTCGCCTCGGGAAGTCGTTTCCAGGATCCCGTAGTGATAAGACGCCATCGTGAAAACGACTGCGCCATCATTAATGTCCTGTTTGAAAGACAAAAATAAACATTTTACGCCAAATTATTAAACTCAAATATTCTTCAGAAACTCTGGCTGTAATGATATTGTAAAACAAAAATACATAGTTGGAAGAGAATTCCGTACAGAGATGTATGTCCCAAGACGAATAAAGTATAAATGAAGTAAAGCTTAAACTTTAAACAGCAAAACATCACAAAGTAAACCTTATTATAACAAAAGTGTACACATTTCTGACAGAGAGAAAGAGGAGAATTACACGTTCCACAGAATTGTTAATGGCTTTAAGTCCCATGTTTTTAGCAGGCAGTGCATAAAGAATAACATAGTTTACGTAAACCAATTCCCGTAAACAGAATACAGTCCCATCACTGGAGTGTAATGAATGAAGAATTTCTTACACTAGTAAGAGTTCTAAATGAATATGAAAGTGGGAGCTCTATATGAGCTCTCCAAATATTCCTTTATCCATACTTCTTACATATGCTTATATACCGTATTAGTTATTATTTTTATTGAATAAACCTACTATTAAGTTATTTAAATCATCATTAAAATTGATATTCTATATTTTTAATTATACATTTTGCTATAAAACTGTCATGGGATTGCTTTATTTTTAAGAGATGCTGTTTGAAAATTATAATTTGATATCTTGATATGTCCTTAAGGTGCCATATCTCAAGTTAATTTAAAAATAGATTATCTTATTGGTAAGCATTATGTACGTTGTCAGAATTGTACTCTCTAACTAAGAACATTTTAAGAGGTCTGTATACATAGGTGTAATGATATATAGTATTGTGTCTGTTCCCGTAATATGTATAAAATATTTTACTAGAAGGACTAAGCTTAAGCTCTGTTTGACAAAGTTTTATATTATTTCCAAGGGCATACTATTAGCGACTTTGAATTGCGCTCTCTTACTTGAACTTTAACTATCAGCTCTACTACAGGGTTAACGATTGTTGATGCTTGGGGTCCTTGGAAAGCTTTCACGTTTCTTGCTGTTATTTGGATGATGTACTGTGCCTGATCTTCATAGTTTAACTTGTCAGCTGTGTATATTATACCCGTATCTTCATCTATTTCGAAAGTCTGATGGTCGTTTCCCTGCACGATGTTGTACTTGATAAGGGCATTGTCTTCTCTGTCTTTGTCAGCAGCCTGAGATATGCACAGTTTAGAAAAATAAAGTAACCACTTGATATAACGAAATACATAAAATTTAGACACCTTGACAATGTTTCTCAAACTGCTTTCTCAAAGTGTTCTTTGAGTAGGAAATATCATACAAGCAGAGATGCAAATATGATTGTTTTAAAATTGAATATAATAGTACATATATATTATTCTAAGTTGGTATATCCTAAAAACTGTCAAACATTTATAAACAGCATACGTTAACTCAATGTGCTCAGCTCACTTTTAAATAACTACTTATACCAAATAGTTGATAAATATATTTTCATTTTTTAAATACGAAAATCTTCATTATGTTTTAGTTTTATGAAACTGATAATCTCCCTCCATATAAAAGGTTTCCTCTAATCTGAAACAATTGTTTTCCAGACCAGATCACCATAAAACCTTCTTCATTAAACATTACAAATAGTGTGCAAAATGGGACGTGGTAGGGTATTATTATCCTTAAGCCAAATATTGTCACTAAACAGTTTTACTTTCTAACCATACTATTCCTGAACTGACAAAGTGTTATACATCCTTTTTTTTCTGAAATTGCTCCTTAATCTAAGAATGATGGTAATAACAAACAGTTTTGACATTTTGAGGTCCATTTCATTATTAAAGTTGGAGTGTTCTATTTCTAAATTACATTTACAACTGATCATTTGAATACTTTGTGGAGTTTAAACCTTTTGAGTTTGTAGAAATAGGTTGTGCGCTTCCTATAGTCTGTGTTATACTACTAAACTTAGCTAAGGTAAACTAAATTAGGATTGTCATTTTAAAAATAAAATATGTGTGAAATAGATAAATTTGCTCAGTTACTCTCAATCCACATGTAATCGGAAACTTGTATTTTGTGTGCACGCCAGAAAATACAACTCCACATAAAACTAATAAAATTAGAATTTCCTATTCATAGCATTGGATATATACATTAAAACTGATCTGTGTTTGAAGTATAATTTTGACACATTCTATACTTTTAGATTTCATTAGTCCCAAAGATGATTGTCTCAATTATAAGTATATTAGGTTTATTTCAACTTTTCATTCCCAGCAAGTAACATTTTAATGTAGACTAAGTCCGATATGAAAGTAGCTCGACATATTTAGAAAGTGTCTCCCTTGATAAGGAGAAACAATATAACATGCAATGACCCTACGAACATTCTTGCAAATGTTTCATAATAAAGAAAAACTCGTTTCTGGAATATATTCTTTATTTCAGGATTTTGAAAATAAGTAAATTTCTAAAAAGTTATACTTAGAATTAGCTTTAAATGTATCAATATGGAGTCATCAACGAACTATCTTTCTTATCAAAGTTCAAACATTAATGTCAATTAATGTATTATTAATTACGTCCACAAGTTGTTTATGCTTAAATCCATATATAAAATACCCTTACCTCCCTTCCTTAAAATAAAAAAAGAAAAACTGGAGCACAGTTCTTCTTGAAGTCCAGTTAAATCAATTGCAGATTTTATGCTCTGAATATCTTTAGATGTTATTAAGGAACATTTAACAGTTTAATAATTTTCCGGTAAAAGAGTGATCATAACTAGTGCGAATTGTCTATCTACTGGAGCTATAAATATATTAAATATCAAATGAAAATCAGTTTCTAAGGAGGAAAGGTTGCCCAGTAGTTATCAGTTAAGAAAACTCTAAAATGTGCTCACTTTATTCTAAATGCCAAAGAGCATTAGATTTGTGATTGTTCGACTTATTGTAAAATTTAAAAAAAAACGTCGAAAGATATAAAAGGAATTTTAAAAACTTAAAAAATTAATTAAAAGTTACTATACTGTTAAAAATCTGTTAAATTATGAGAAACTGAAAATTTAGCGTCATACATGTTATTATTCTTCAAATATGGAAATTAAAAGAATTTCGACTCTTGGGATCTTGTAGCTTTCAAAGATGGTATATTCTCGATAAATAAGCAATTATTTAACTTTGCGAAGTTTTTCCAGTTGTAGTTCTTTCCACGCCTGAGATCTGAGCGCTTGGAAAATAAAACTGTATAATCAGTTACACTGATATTGAAAGATGGCGTAAGAAACCTGAACAAAAATCACATTTTACACGAATACACCTAAACAGAATATAATAAAACATTTCCAAAAACATGAATAAATTTAATGTATAACTGAACATATTTATACAGGGAAATAAAAGATATTTTAGACAGTTTTGGTTATTTTATACATATAGCTTAATTTATCAATGTTGGAACGCATTTTTTTTATAATCTTCATTTAACTTTTGTATTAAAATCATCAGATTCCTCAATAATTTTTGATATATATA
This sequence comes from Tachypleus tridentatus, assembly GCF_004210375.1. Lineage (NCBI taxonomy): Eukaryota > Metazoa > Arthropoda > Merostomata > Xiphosura > Limulidae > Tachypleus > Tachypleus tridentatus. The sequence continues at coordinate 81,699,929 of NC_134836.1, read as the reverse complement.
TAATTAATAAATTGTAAGATTAAATTTGCATTTGAACAGCTGTAAGAATAATAATAAAAACTGAATCTAGATTGATATTTTATGACCATTAACTGCTGTTCCTCAAACACATTTTCTTAGACTGTAATTACTCTGAGATAAATGTTATTGTCTTGGATACTTAGAACCTGAGTCTATCAACTGTTTACTTTATACAAGCTGGGACTTTACACGAAATATTTTCCTGAAAGTCCATATTTGAACTTGAAATGAAAAGACTTGTCACTGACACTAAAGAAAACTACTATTAGATTTTACTTTTTCAAGATGACCTAAAATGTATTATGAGTCTCCTTAATTTATTTCGGTTTTGTAGTATAATTAGCAAAGTTAATTAAGACTGTTATATGAACAAATATTTAGGTTGCTGTAACATCGGTAAAGTTAAATGCAAATAACGTTTGGTTTATCGAAACTAAAACAAAATAGTGCATCATACCAATCACTACCAATGGTGATGCAACTTACGTTCATTTCGAATACTTTGTAAGGTGGCTCCCTTTCCTCGGGTACCAGAACAGTGTACGACTCTCTTTCAAAATAGGGTGCATTATCGTTGATGTCGTTCACTCTCACAAAGACTGTTGCAGTTCCGCTCAATTGGGGAATTCCTCTGTCAAAAGCAATTATTAGAAACTCCACTTTTGTCTCACTTTCTCTATCTAGACTTCTTTTTGTTAGAATATTTCCTTGCTGGTCGACGTGAAAGAAAGTGCTGGCTTTGTTGCCTATGATACTATAACGGACTTCGGCATTTTTTCCAGTGTCGCCGTCAACAGCCTAAAGTACATAATGGAATTTGTTTTAGTAGAATATAGTAGCATATATTAATATATGCGTACTTGAGATAATAACATCTTCATTAGACCGAAGCTTTTAGGCCGATTTTATTTTTTCATTACTATTTTTAAAGCTGTGTCCTTGAAACAAAATTTTTAGTTAAGTAGTTCTTAGATTTCTCCTTTCTATGAAGTTCCTATTTTTGTTGCAGCTAAAGGATTTTCTTTATACGAATTATTTTCATATGAAATATTATATTAAATTAGGTACAACAGGATTACTTTACTCTCATGACATACCAGTGACACATGTAGTAAAATATGAACTCAATAAATGATTTCGTGTCTGAGATATGAAATGACTTTATGGATCGATATAAATATATTCATCCAAGTTTTCGTGTGTGCTACACTTTTTTTACCCACAATTCTTTATTGCTGCTTCTAAACACCAAAGCTTATTACTTTTTATTATTACTATTATTATTACTTATTACTTTTTGAACATTCAAACATTTATTATTACCTTTGAAACTTTTTATTCTGATAACTTTTAAAAACATTCAGAAATAGCAAACTATATTTTGGTGAATCAAAGGTGTCTTCAAAAACTGGGTTGGTCTTCGTGGACAAGTAAACTACAACAAAAATGCTAATTAAAAACTAGTAAACCATCTCGTAAAACACTAATACAGCGTACTTCAGTGATGTCGAATACAGCAAACTGCTTTACATTTTTCCTTCAGTTAGAAAACAAAGGAATAAGTTGAAACTATCACAATCTAGAAGATACGAGAGAATCTTTTATGTGTTTAACAGTAGATTAATTTTGCGATAAAACAAATATAACGAACCACCTATTTGTCTAGTAGAAGTAAAATTACCGAGAACATTTTTAGTAGTTACAATTTGATAAAAACATGGAGTATTTTTAAATAATGACGCATAAAGAAGAATATACAGTCCTGAAGATTTCTGGTTAGTTTAAACTATAATTAAACTGTAAATACGATTGTAACTGAATAATTGATTTCATCTCGTTTTGTTTGCACATAACGTATACGACACGTTGAAAAAAGGCAATACGGCTTGTTTGTGATGTGATTTAGGATAATATCTGTTTTACTAGTATATCTTAGTGAAAATAATCTGAGCTTTCTTAGTGCATTGTGAACAAATACAGCATACTTCAGAACGGCTCTGAAATGCAAACGCGCATTTCTTATACCAATCATCACGTGTTCAACATAAGAGAATTACCGTTTATAAAAAAAATAGTGTAACACTACATGGTTTACACCTTAACTTTCAATTAAGCCCTATTATCATAAAGAATATTGTAATATGTTCCTCCCGATTTTCAGTCAAATTTAAAGCATAATACGTACACGAAAAATCTAAAAATTTATGACTGAGTAATGTTTTTTTATATTTCGGCAGGGCGTCGCCTAATAATCAGTGTGTCCCGACTGTTACTTCAAGAATTCGTGGTTAGTGCCCTCTTGTCATGAATCTATGAGTTTGGTTAAATCCCACTATTCGGTATTTAAATAGTATTCAAGAATTTGTAGCGTGTAAATAGCTATCATTCGTTCTAGTCTGTCAGTTACAAATTGGAAAGTGTAAACCAGAAATAGGTCATATAGCTTTGCGTGCAAATTCAGAACCAAAACAAAACAAAACCTTTGCTATTTGGTAAGCATCGTGTTTTTTTTTACAATTTACTTTACAGGTACTTTTGATACCGTTCTTTAAAAAACATCCAACATTTTATAAGCCTTCGATCAACACACAGTAGGTCCTCACCTAAGATAACGTTACTTACCAATACTTTTCCCACTGAGACATTTTCTTGTAATTCTTCAAACACAGAAAAGCGATAGTAGTTGTGGGTAAAGACCGGCTGATTATCGTTGATATCTACCACTTTCACAGACAGTGGAGACACTGCCATCTAGAAAACCGAAGTTTGTATTAGACAATATGCAGAACATAAATGTATTCTTTCTTTATGTTAAATAAATGTCAATTAAATTTTGATTACTCCTTGTTACTGTTTTGTTAAATAATCCTCTAGCACGATACTGGGAAAAAAAAATGTGATTTATTAGTATAATATCTATGACTTGGGTCTAATCTAAAAGGCTATCAAACACTATGGATTAACTAATAACGCCCCCCAGCGGCAAAATGATATGTATGCGGACTCACACCGCAAGAAACCGAGTTTCCATAACCGGGGTGGGTAGGGCACATTGTGTAACTTTGTTCCAAACAATCCAAACAAGAGCATCTAAAACAAGTTATTAAATCAGTTCTAAAAACCAGTTGTCAATTTAAAAAAACAATCAGTTCAGGACATAAGCTTGTATTTTATAAACTGTAACACTGAATCAAACAAAATAATAGCCTTGAATCTGAATTAATGAGTAGTTAATAGAATGCATGGCTTTGGGTATGAGATCAGTTAAAAGCATAAGGTTTACTCTTGCAATCATATATAACAAAGCATGACTTATAAAATCTGGTCAGTTGATTACAAAATGAGTTCATTTATAAAAACTCAGTTTAGCCTGAAAACTTGAAACAAAGCTATCGCTAAATCGTAGAAGCAGATCGTTTTCAGAAACCAAAACTATGCTTAAGAAATAAAACATATAAAACACAAAGCATGTTTTAACACATTAACTCAATTAACACCACAAGTTTTAGGATTAATGGTTAATGACATCTTAAAACTTGCTTACAAAAGTCATCCGTTAACAAAACACGCATGGCTTAAAGCCAGAGAATGGTTCTAAAATATGGTTCGAGACCGTTTATAAAACATTCCATGATACAAGGTAAGAAACAGAAACGCAAAACAATCAAATCATCGAGAAACTGAGTGGTATTTTGAAGTTTCTTGCATCATTTTGCTTCATCACATGAGCAATATTACACGATGGCCTGTGATCAGGCCTATATTGTAAACCTTCAACATAATATAAAAAGACATAACAAAAAAGTTTTAGAAAACAAAATATTTATGATACATATACTTGCCTTACTTTCATAGTATACAATGAATAGACAAGAAATCTAGGCCTTAGACCCTTTTCCTAAAGCTCATGGCTATTACTTACTTCAATAATCTCAGTATTAAATCTGGGAATTTCTAACGCTAAAACTTGATTTCATTAATCGAAATGTGCGGAGCACAGGTAGCCTATTTTTTTAACTTTGTGTTTAATAATAAATTAATATTGTATGGACTAAATATAAACAGTATTTTCTGTGTGTTGTCACCAGTCGACAGACTTTAAACGTGTGTCGAAATCTCGGTCAAAACTAGTCCTTACACGTGCAACCTCTCTTTACTTACATTCTGTCCATCTGACACCTGAATGAGAAGATCGTATGTCTGTCTCTCTTCGTAATCCAGGACAGTGGCTGTTGTCACTCGCCCACTGAAAAATTGGGTGAAAATGAAACCTTGCGATTCTATTGCGTGATTTCTGTTATTTAAATTTCTTCATATATATGTAAAAATGGCCATTTTTACATATATATTTTTCTCTACAAGTGGGTTTTCTCGTCATCACTGATTATTAAACTTCTTCGTGTTTCTATTTTTAATCTAACTGAAAATTAGTTGTTATCTTGTGTTTATACATTATGTTTATAGAAAGATTCTTATTGAAGGACACTTCTATAAAAGCAGTTTACACGTATTATCATTTTCTACACACGCTATCTCAAAAACACGAAACAACTATGGGTAAAATAGTCGTTTGTTCGGCGAAGCCTTTTGTGTCGTGACAGCTGGTTCTTTTTTATGCGTCGCATGTTCTTTCGAAAATGTAGTTAAAATTTCAAGATCACCATATCATTATGTTCTATTAGAACGACAAAATATTTATTGATAATGAAATCAATTATGGAATTTTAGGCATGTGTTGATAGATCTTATATAGAAGTGGATTAAACTGATCTCTTAACCACAGAGATTCTGTACACATTTCCTACCAAAAAAAATTTGTACTGTTTGTAGTTCGTATTTCCATAAACATAGGTCTTACGGTGGGACAGAGGTGAATTTACGGACGAATAACGCTAAACTGTGGGGTTCAATTATTGATATTGGACATATAGCCCAACGTAGCTTTGCTCTAAAAACAACTAACCTTAGAAAATAATGTTCTGTAAATTTTTTACTCAAAGATATTAAATACGAAGTGCTTTCCTCGATTTGTTATAGCTGAAATGAAGACTTCACAAATTTTAGCAAGAAACTAAACACGTAACCTAAATATTTCTGTCAGTGTTTAGCTCTCTGATTTGATCCGTTAATATTTCAATCGTGTGAATTATACAAAAACGGTATTAATTATAATGGTACTAGTGAAACACAATACCTTAATTCTCTCATTCAGAATATGAGTCTTAATTTTTAAGAACAACAAAACTAAATATATTCTTTATAATAGTACAACATGCTAATGGATACATACAGTTAAATGTCATTTTTCGTTTTACCAATTTGAGTATATTTGCAGCTATCATGTGTATATCAAACAACATTTAATTGAAGGTATTAATGAATATACGTGATCCCCCTTTATCATCTCACTGCATCAAACATAGTCAAACTATTGTACATAAAACCTCCTCGACTGACTTGAAAGGTCTAGCTTGAAACTTATCTTAAAGACGACAACTTATTAAAAAAATCTCCCTGGTTTGAATAGCAATTCGAATTGTGTTATTCTGAAGTTAGGTGTTAGGTTATTAATCAATATAGGTATAGAGGTGTTTCTTTATATTTGAGTTCTTTGTTAGTAGGGGGTTTGTTTGTATTTATTTCCGTACTTAACTTGTCGGTATTTTCTATGATTATGTTGTGTTGTTTTTATTTGCAGTGTTAAAAAACATGCAAAGGTGTTTTTTTTGTTCGTTGAATCTAGTTTCCATTTCTCTCTTTGTTTCTTCATTATAGAACACGTGGCAATTGTTGCATTGTATTTTATAAATAATGATGGTGTTGTGTTTGTCAGTGTAGTTTTTAAATAGTATGGACTTTAGTTTTGTACCTGGTTTTGAAAAAATTTAATGTTTATTGGAATGTTATGTTATGTTTTGTTGTACGTTTTTTTCTAAATGTTGGTTATTTTTTCTGTAATATTGGGAATATATGGTATGCAATAATGTAAGGTTTTATAGTGTGCTGTTTCTTTGAATTTATTATTGTTTGTCTCTTGTTGAGTGTGTTGTTGGTCTAGGTGTATGTGTGTGTACAATTTTTAACGGTTTTTGAAGGAAATTTGTTGATGCTGATGAAGTGTTTGATTTATTTTGTTGATTTCATCGTTAATTTTATCGGGTGAGCATAGTTTTGTGACTGTATTTATTTGGTTTCTTAATATGTTAAGTTTTTTTTGTTTCATGTGCTAAGTTCCAGTAGACCAATATGGGTGATTTTTTGCAGATTTCTATTTAGAATTGTGTATCGGTTCTTGTTATCGTGAGGTTGAGATAGTTTTCTCGTGTTTACAGGTGAATTTAATGTTGGGATACATAGAGTTAAGATGGTTGAAAAAACTAAATGTGTGTTATGTGGATATTAATCTAGAAACTGTATCGTCAACATATTTTTAACCAGTATAGTGGTGAGTGTAAGACTGAATTGATCGCTTGAGATTCAGTCTGTATCATGAAAATGTTGGCTAGAACTGGTGATATGGGATTACGTGTACTTAAGCCATTTATTTGTAAGTTTGGTTTGGTTTAGTTTGTTTTGAATTTCGCGCGAAGTCTTACACTGAAGGCAGCTAGTCATTATCACCTACCGCCAACTCTTGGACTGCTCTTTTACCAACGAATAGTTGGATTGACAATCACATTATAACGCCCTCACGGCTGAAAGGGCGAACATGTTTGGTGAAACCGGGACTTCAACCAGAAACCTTATTTGTAAGTAATTTTGGTTACTGAACAAATAACTAGTTTTGATGAAAATAAATTCCTATGGTTGTTTTATTCATAGTCACTTTAAAATGTTAAAATATTATTTTCAATATCATACATAATAAGTAATTTATGTTTTCTATCAAGGGTTTCCTTCAATAAAATAAACCACAAAATGAGTGTTTACATATAAGAGATAAATGAATTTATTCAATAAATATAGCAATCTTTCAAGGAATTAACGTGAACTTAATAGAGAAACTGTTGTTTGAAATAAAACAAACCTTTTTTGAATCAATTGAAAACGTTCCTTCTTCATTTCCAGCTACAATCGAGTAAGTTAGTATCGTATCTGCATCCTGATCTCGAGCCTACAAGTAAACGACAACTGAAATTACTGGACGCAAAAATTAACTCAGAAATTTGAAGGGTATTAGATATTTCTGAATCTTTTTTATGTGAGCCATTTGTATTTGATAAAATGTTTTAAACTGGGTTTTATGTTATAATGAACAAATTGTATGTGTTATAGTATTTTGTAACTGTTTGAATGCATTATAATCTTTATAAGCTGTTTGTATGTGTTTTAATGAACCAGTTGTATGTGTTATAATAAATTGTTTGGATGTGTTGTAATATTTCTAAAATGGATTTTGTCATACATAATCGCCTCAAGAAAACACAAAACGTCTGAAGAGCAGCTCTTGTACTTGAAACTTAACATTCGGTATAAATCTTGATTACGGTCGATAAGGGAGTTTCAACGAGTTATGCACGTCTTAGTATTTGCTAATTACATAACATTACTTCATTATCAATATTAAGAAAATATAAACATTGTGTTTATATGACGTACAAACGTGTTTTATTATTTTATAGGTAAAACATTATACTTCTACTAGAATAGCGTATGAAAACATCTTATTTGGAGCAAAAAGTGAAAGGAAAGTAATTTAAAATGGACCAAATGAATCATCGTATTCTATTCTGTTAGACATCTTACCTATTGTAATATTTGGCTGGTATTCGGTATTATCAGATTTTAAACATTTTATTTTTCATAGCTTTTGGCTATCATTAGACTCGAAAATATTGCAACCTATATAGTGTATTTCTATTACTAATATGGTTTAACTCTAAGTATCTGTGAGTAAAATATGCAAACTGAAGAAAAGAACTGTCATGTAGATTATTTAAGTGGAAGATAAAAAATATCAACAAAGGATGATGTATCTTCATACTTCCAGTTTCTTTAGTAACTAAGTGTCCCTTAACTTTCTTCACTAACAAAAGGATCAAAAATCGGGAAGCTATAATGCCAGTGTCTTCATATTTAGGTGCAAACAATATTGCAGAGTATTTGAACACATTCACTAGAAATCTATGTAAGAACAAAATACCTACACCAATTTGGGCTACAAAAGCTCCTGGAGGAAGAGACTCCCCAACAGAAGTCTCATAGGGGGCGCCTTCAAATTCTGGAGAACTATTGTTAATATCAGTCACGTTAACATGGACAACTGCCACGGATGACCTAGAAATAAGAAACTCATTATAACATCAAATTAGTGTTTATCTCAAACTTTTAATAAGAAACATAATCAAATCTATCTTAAAATAGTTCATTTTGTTTCGTTGTATTGTATGTTAAGGAATAAGAAAACGATTGCTAACTTATAATAGATAAAAAAAATTCCTTTAATAAGATATTGAGAATAAGTACTTTACTTTATGAATAACTTATTGTACTTGTGGTAAAGCTATTGCCACTGCCCATAAATCTAAATTACTGAACTGGTTAAAGGCAGCAACCCTACCAATCACCATCCATGTTAAGAGATTGATTGTTATTAGCACAGCTACAGCTTTAGGTGCGAGAAATAATTTATGGTGTCAGACATTGTCCAACCCAGGTCGCCAGCTCCAAAATAGAGAGCTCTATCACAGGACAAATCTGAGCTCCAGAATAAATACTAATTGATTATTGAAAGAAGTCAAACACAGTTTTTATTCATACTGAAACAAGATATACGTGCCTATACGAATTAAGGAAAAAATAATGAGATATTCAAACTTTTATGATTTGCTTATCTTGAATAATAAAATTCATATATATATATATATATATGTATATATTTAAACAAACCTTCGTTCATATCCGATCTCAGCTGAATCAGTAGCAAGAAGAAAAAATGTATATTGAGAAGGTTTCTGCTTGATTTCAGAAAAGGATTTCAGAACATAAACAGACCCGTTTGAAGCATGAATATCGAAAGGAGCAGACTTGCTTAGTTCATCATCTTGTTTAGAATAATGGACAATACCATTGTTTCCAATATCAGGATCAACAGCCCGAACCTTCAGTTAGACGCAAACCAAAATATGTCAGTATATAATTTACATTTTGTTTTTCTTTTAAGAATAATAGTATTCAGTCAAACAGATTTCTATTAACTAGGAAGTGCCATAACATAAATAAATACAAAGAGTTGGGTATTTATTGTAGTGACTTGCTACCATTACCTCAAGTTGTTTTTTTATTATTATTTAGTTAAAAGCAAGACTGCCACGTTTCTTAAGTGCCAAGAATGATTACAAACATTTCACTTTTATGTTGCATTAAGAAACGTTGATAACAATTTTAATTAAAATGATTACCAGAAATAATGCTCATAAATCTAAGATAAACTCATTTTAGCAGTAAATATCCTTAGATTCTTCCAATCGCACTTATATTCAGGTTTTAAATAAATAGAATTCAATAGAGTCTTAAACTCTTGCTTGTGACTTAAAGTATATAGGTTTGAGAACTTAATTCTCAGCTACTACTAAATATTAGTAAAACAATTAAAGTAACAATCGAAAATAATAACTAAACAAGAAAACTTACAGAACCAATGATACTTCCTGGTAGATCTGTTTCAGTCACAATAAAACTGAATGCAGAACTTGGTATGAATATTGGGTTATTATCGTTGGCATCAAGAAGATGAATGTGAACTTCGGTGACGCTCGTTGGTGCTTCAGGGTTAACATTTGGTACCAACTCCTCAGCAACCACCTATTAACGACAGACAAACTAAATAATAAAGGAAAGATAATCCATACTTATGCACACTATAAAAATATTTTATTCATGTTTGTGTTTCTGGTTATGTAATCATTGGGCAACATGCTTGCATTTTTCAACGATCTGGATATTGTAGCACAGTCACGTCTTTTTCCATTCAAAAACTAAGGCCTCAATAATTTGAATATACATGTGGCATTAATATGTTAGTGGCACATAACAAATTTAGATATGATACAACTTGAGACGTTTCCACTCACCTTAACAATAAGCAAATCTTTGGTCTCGCGATCTAATTTGGAGGGGTCACGCACCGTGATCCATCCGCTTGTTTCGTCAATAGTAAAAGCCTGAGAGTCATCAAGCAAAATGTACCTGAATTTAGCGTTGCCACCCTGTTATAAAGTTAAAACAGAGATTTAAGATATACTAACAGATAAAAGTTGTAATTTTAATGGCAAAAATATTGTTATTTTTAAAAATAAACATTTATTGTCCATAAAAAGACTTCATACTATACTTACTAATTTCAAAAGCAAATATATGTCATCAAGAAAACTGATGACCCAGAGAACAATGAAGGAACCTTAAAAGACCAAAAATATGTTTTAACAAAGCATATAGAGCCCTGTTTCTACACACGCGCAAAAGCTCCACGATAGTTATATACTGTAGTTGTTCCTAATTTTGAATTAATAGACTAGAGACCCCTCAGTGACACAGAAGTGTATCTGCTGACCCACAACATCAGAAATCGGATTTAGATAGACTAGAGAGCCCTCAGTGACACAGAAGTATATCTGCAGACCCACAACATCAGAAATCGGATTTCGATACCCGTTGTGGGTAGGGCATAGATCGTCAATTGTGTAGCTTTATGCTTAACTACAAATAAACAAACAAACAGACTAGAGGGATAACAGATAATCGACAGTACGAAACACCATCTGTTGAGCTAACTAATCGAACAGAGATATTTGCCCGTCACCTACATACGAGTTTGTTTTGTTTTTGTTACTGCGTAACAAATACGAGCTATATACCTGCAGATCCACACTCCAACATCCGTGTTAGTCCTACTGAGAAACAGGTGGAGTATTGTTTAATGTTTGTGAAAGTCAAATGTGTATGTAAATTTAGCAGTATTTGCACTTAATAACAAAAAATTATGTTTAAAACATGTTTAGAGAGCTATATGCTCTTATTTATATTATTTGCAGAATTTTGTTGTACTATCAAAAAATCTAAAATAACTGCCAGGAAATTGGTAAGCAAAACTAAAAGATTGTTCAAGAAACAATTATAACTAATTTTCTAAAGGATATTCTTAATATTTACGAAAAGAATATATTGTGAACACAATAGAACATAAAGTTCTGGACTTTCCTTACTCTAATCTCCATCTAACAGACGTAAAATGTTAAATGTTTACGGCTCGCATATTTACTGTTAAATTTTACAAATAGTTTTAGCTTCTGTTGATATTTTATTTATGTTTAAAATTTTTTTCTGAATATTTTGGTCCAAACATGACCTGGAGATAGAGTATCAGTTTGAGAATATAGATGTCTCAGGTTCGATATTTAGTGCTACCAACAGGCTTCGTACTTTTATCTATGAGCTTGTTACTAGAAGACAGTCCATATCGCTATTCAGTTAAAGATAGATGCTTCAGGTGGTGTGTACTACCAACAAGTTGTCTACCCTGGACCACATTGGTCTCTAGTCTGGTTCCTTAGCTGGATATCATTAAGGTAAACAAACAAATTAAACGTTCTTCTTTTTTACTGGAGAAAATTCCGAAAAATGGGAAAGTGAGGATATTTATCTTTGTTTATTTGCCATAGAAAGTACAATCGTTAAAAATAGTTATTCTTTATGGACATTATGAGAATTGAGAAAGAAAGTATGTATCATAATAAATACAATTTTCAGAAAATTTACTTGACAAATCACTTAACTGGATATTAATTGTGACAATTATATCTTTTATGCTAAAATTATGACAATGACAAAGAATTTGTTTTGTTTGATATATAGTTACTTGCACACCCACCATTGCTAACCTAAATATCTTTAGGTGTTTGGATAAAGTGATACTCAATCAAAAATAATTGTCCATTATTATTCAACGTTCTAACTGTTTATTTATTTGAATCACTTTCTATGAAATTTATGTTTTCATTAGGAAAAAAAATCATAAATTGTTAATTTGAGTATTACACTTTTCATGATTAATGTGCGTGGCAGTGACCAAGCATTGTTGTTGTGTGTATTATAACTTCCAAGATTGGATTTATAACAATCGTCAAGAGATAACTTTTATTATTTTGTCTTTAAAAACGATCAAGAGTTAATTGTATGAGGACTACAGCTTACATGAATACATTTATGTTACCAAGAAAATTCTAGTGTGACAATTATATGCCCCATATTTAGGTGTGTGAAAAGGTTTGCTTGGTGAATTTTATATATTGTATTATGTGTAAAATAATCTCATAGTGTGAAAATTATATCTTCTATGTCTAGCTGCATGCAAATAACCAATAATTGCCGGTGTGAGCTTTATAACTATCCTTAACAGGTATATGATGCCATAAATATTTGCTCGTGTGAGGATCATAACTTCCTTTATAGGTATTAAACAATGACCCACAGTTACTGTAATGTTTAGGTGTATGATAATGGCCAAAGATTACTTGCGTGGATTTTACACCTTTTCATTATTAGGTTTCTGACAATGATCGAGAATTACTAGTGTGAATGCTATATCTTTTATATTTAGGTTATTATAATAATCAAGAATCGTTACTGTGATTGTTGTAACTTATTTCCTTAGTTATATACTAATGATTAAGTGTTCCTGGTTTCAGCATCTAAATTTCATGATTAAGTGAATGACAGAGACCATAAGTTGTTGGTGTTATAATTACTTATTTCATGTTAAGCGTATAACAATGGTCAAAAGTTGCTGATATGAGTGTTATTACTTCCAATATTAAGTGTGTGACAATAATCTATAGATATTTCTAATATTAAGTGTATGACAATAATCTATAGATATTTCTAATATTAAGTGTGTGACAATAATCTATAGATATTTCTAATATTAAGTGTGTGACAATAATCTATAGATATTTCTAAAATTAAGTGTGTGACAATAATCTATAGATATTTCTAAAATTAAGTGTATGACAATAATCTATAGATATTTCTAATATTAAGTGTGTGACAATGACAGATGTTTGGTAATGTTTCAGACGTGTAACAACAATTAAAAATTTTAACTTAAATTTCATAACATTCAAGTATGGTGTGTGGAACAGATAAATAATTATTATCATTTGTTCTTGTATGAAAGTTACCTTTTTTTAAGTGATAGTTTATGTATATATCTATTTATATGTAAATGTGTGTGTAGTTTTCTAAATGTTTGAATCTTTAATGTTGTATTTTTTGTATGTTAATGGAGACCTCTTTTTTTACATACTGCGAGCTACAATAGTATCTGTGCAATACTGTTGTTATTTTAGTCGTTTCTTCCAACAATACAACAGGGTCATCAGCGAGATAACTAACCATCTCCAAGAAGTTCAGGAAGAAGACCATAAACATTTTGAAGATCTGACCAGGTTGGTTTACATCAATAGGGGATAAAAGCCTACAATAATAAAACAAAAACATCGAATGACAGGGGTACGATTTTTGGAAGCTGTCAAAACTCTGACTGTAAGATAGTATTCGTGTGGGCGACACACATTTTTCACCCGTAATAGAGTTTGAGTTCTTAAAACTAATGTTACTGGTCTTAGAAGATTCTCTATAAAAACTCAAAATTAAATAATGCCAAAAATGAGATTACAAGTTGATTGGTCACTAAAGTTATACATTTGTTTCTATTTACGAAATCTTCTATTAGTTACATACAATTGAATATGTTTGTTCTTATATTTTGTAATATATTGGAAATGTCATTATTTCTTGCAATGATATTTTTTTTACTGCACATTTCTGTTTCTGTAAAAAAATCGTTGAATCTGTTTACTTTTATTAATTTATTTTCACTTGTGGTAGTTTCTTTTCATGTAAATTAAAGTTATTTCATTTTATTTGTATTATCGGCTTAAAGATGTTTGCAAATTTTGTCATTTCAACAATATTCTGTGCAATCAACCAACACCATTCATATAAAAACCAATACAACACAACTATTGTTAAATTCACACCTTCGTACTTTTACTTTATGCGGATAAATCTTAAGCATGTTTGTACTTCTAGAAGTATTATTCAATTTCCAAGAACACACGTTTTTGAAAAAATTCCTTAAAACAATTAATGAATAATAAATTGTGCTTTTGTGCAAATTTAATTTCAAACTATTATTTAGAAGAAAAATACTCTACCAGATCTTTATCGTGGGCGAGCACCTGAACTACAGTGAACCCTGGCGGTAGATTCTCCACCACTGTAATATTGTACATGTCATATTCAAAGACGGGGATGTTGTCGTTCACGTCCAAAACAAACACCCTTACCTTGGCTAAAGCCTGGTGAGCAGGATTGTCTTCTTGAACCGCCTAAAATGAATAAAAGATTAGAAACTTTTATTCTTAAAATTTCCAAAGCGGCCCGGCGTGTCCAGGTGGGTTAAGGCGTGCGACTCGTAATCTGGGAATCGTCTTTTCAGCCGTGGGAGCGTTATAATGTGGCGGTCAATCCCACTATTCGTTGGTAAGAGAGTAGCCCAAGAGTTGGCGGTGGGTGGTGATGACTAGCTGCCGTCCCTCTAGTCTTACACTGCTAAATTAGGGACGGCTAGCACAGATAGCCCTCAAGTATCTTTGCGCCAAATTAAAAAACAAACAAAATTTTCAGAGATAAAGTAATATATTGTGACCTCTTGAAAAATTTAGTCTAAGAATTCAAAGTGAACTTATAATTACATCACACTTTTTCAGGAATTACTATAACTGAGAGTTTGTATCTTCTTATTTTATAATTATGCTTTTAAAAATATATACAACACTTATGTAAAATACTTCAAATAGAATATAGTGGTTTATCTTAGACGTTTGATTTCAAGAGAACACTGCTTTAGTCTCATTCGTAAAAACAACATTTCCAGGAAAACTGTGCTACCTATGGATAGATGGCGCGCCATGTACTCATAAATTGTAAAGAAAAAAAAATCGAAGTGTAATTATTTTACAATTAATTTCTGTCTCACTTGTGTTCTAGAACTATTTACCAACTTTACTTCAACATTTAGAGCACTAAGCATTATATCTATAGATATGTTTACACTTACGTAAGAAGTAAACGACTAAGAAATGTAAAACTATTTAACTCAGTTGAAAACTCGATCTTCAAACCCTAGTGACATAAAGAGTAAGTTATCTCGTCTTCAAGAATGCTACCTAACAGTCAACTGAATAAGTTATACTTACAGTACAAGCAATTTTATTAGAACCACAAAAAAGTAATTTAATTAGAAAGTTTACCCGCTTAACTCTTTGATTACCAAGATATGTACATAGTTGACCACAGTATTTAACTAAGACGAGTACATACTGGTTCAGTGATTTATTATAATTAATTAGAAATCAACCATTTGGTTACTTTCTTTAACTATCATGAATACGTTACTTGAAACAATCAAGGAAGTGAAAATAAATAATGTTGATCACTTACGTTCGCGTGATGAGTAGCTAACACAGAAGTTTGGATACGTTATACTAAAACAATTTTGAGTGTGTAAATCACCAAGTAAAGGCATAGCTGTTATAACGTTTCAGTAAAACAGAATGTATAAAAACTATATTTTGAATTTATTTGACGTTTCATAAGTAGTGTGATACCACCTAAAACTGATCGCTTGGAGGAAAAATATATATCAGACTAATGTAATGCGAAATATTCATACACTTCGAACATAACGATGTGTTTATATCAAGGAACTAGATTTTCTAAATTAAGATTTTCATTGTTCATAATGATATAAACAGAAATATTTGATATTATCAAGAAAGGTGTTCTTGTAGAAACGAAGCCAAGATGGTAGGACTCATCAAGATAAAGCTTTCAGTCTCACATCCCGTTCACCTGTCGCATACACTAGTTAGCCAGAGAATAAAATTAATATATATGCTATTCCATAAGTAGATATGCCGACCAAGTCGTTAGATGCATCACCTATGAATTTCGGTAAAACTGTCATTCTTGTTTTTTGATGGATTATGGAAAGCATTAAGGAGGAAATGATTTGATTTGGATATGATAAATTTACGATGGAGCCTTTTGCAATAAAAATTTCGCTTCAGTATGCACAGTCATCAGATAGAGCATGACCAAACGAATGACATGGATAATAACAACGTGGTGAGGTTATACAATTATTCAAATATAAATATTCAATCTCTGTAGATAGTTAAGTATAAGCTAGAATTTGTGTTTCTATATGTTTTAGCAGTAACAACAAAATATCTCAGTCTCCGATGCCGAATAAAAGTACAAGACAGAAAGAAATTACGTATCAAACACTGTTTCACTATCATCGTTAAAACACCTTAAAGTACATTAACTTTTACAGGATGGCGTACAGTATATAACCAAAAGTAGGATAAAACGTAATAACAACAAAATTCTGCACTAAGTTAAAAAAGATAATTTCAAATATATACAATATAACATTTGATTTGAGATATGTGGACACTCCTCCTTACTCGATATTTAATGTTTCGTGCTCAAATATTATACATATTTTCAAGTGGAAGAGTAAATTAATGTGTTTGTGTGTTTTTTCTAATAGTAAATTCACCTCGAGCTATCTGCTGAGAGAAATTGAACCCCTGATTTTAGTGTTTTAAAACCTTCGACTTGCCACTGTCACAACGGGGTACAAGTAAATTAACACATCAGGACAAATCTGGAGAGTGTGTAGAAAAAGCCACTTTTCAGGTTTGAATACACCTGCTTTCCAGATTGCATGTAAAGAGTATTTGAGTATTATATTATATACTGTAAACAATCTTAATAGTAAGTGCTGTATTGAAAACAAAAATTAAACATAAAATTTATGATTCAAGTTAATCTAACTCCTTGCTGTTTGCAATAAAAATAATAAGCAGGAAAATTACATTACATTTTCTATAATCGTCCACTGATCGCAACTAAGCAACAAAATAATTTAGGCTACTTATAACACACTTTAAAAATCGAGAAAAATACATTTTTGTATATCTTTCAGGTTTTGTCAATCCGGCTTAAATACGTGAAGCACCACCTTGTTATTCACATGTACATTGCATGCATGACTCACAACATAATAACGTATACTTAATAAATTCAACTTTATCGCGCATGACTAGAAAATACACACCCTCGTAATTTCTAATCGTCGTAAGGTTGAATGCCTTTATATGTTCAAGAAGCAAATTCTTTATTATTTTTACCTTTATTTCATATTAAGTCTTTCTAGTAAGTGTGTTTTAGACGTATTAAGCGAAATTCGTCTGAGGAAGTAAACAGATCAGTAAATAAATTTTGATAAAGCAGCCTAGACCGACTAGCAATAAGAAGCTAGTTAACCCAAAAATGCCTGTTACATGTTACTTTTATTTCAATTAATGAGACATATCTGTTCACAAAATATTTCACGATAGAAATGCAGTTCCAAGATTGTAGTTGAGAAGTCATGTAAAATCAGCATTTGTATTTTCAACCTGAATAGTACCTTATACACACATGGGCTAAATTAACAAATCAGAAGTCCCTAGGGTTCAGGTATACCCACCCGTAATTTTGAGTCAGGGTAACTAACTAGCAACAGTCGCTATCTAAAGGACTTTGTCCGGCTTCTAAAACCTAATAACAAGTTCGAGTTTCACTTTTATAACGCACTTATAGAGTATAGAAAGTATAGAGAGTGTTCAGAAGCATCCCGGCTCGAACTTTGGACCATACCCTCTACATATCGCAGATTAACAATAAGGTCACGTTTGGCCCAACTGTGTAAAATAGCTTAACATTTATTATACAATTGTTCTTCAACAACTATTTTGTTAAATGTTGAGGAAATCACTAATACTCTATTAATATTTTATATAAATTCTTAACTGTTTTAATACCCAGTCATTAATTACACGACTGTCTTTCATCTATAATTCTCTGGTAGTGTGTTAATGATATTCAAACAAACACAGTGGTACCTGGATTCTCGAACTTAATCCGTTCCAGAAGGCTGTTCGAAAACCGAATCAATTTTTCACATAAGAAATATTGTAAATTAAATTAATCCGTTACAGAACTCCAAAAATTATGCATTATGAAGCATTTTAAGTAAAAATATTGCTTATTTATACCTGTATAATAATACTTACATGCATAAAGTCAACCACAAAAACTATAAACACAATAAAAACACAATAAATGAAAATTTAACTGCACTTTACCTGTGCTGAGGAGAACTGATGGCGTAAGTGAAAGGTGGTGAGTAACGTGGAGAGTAGGAGGGTTATTATTGTTTGGCAGGGGAGTCACCTTCTATAAAAACGTCAAGTAACTCTCCTTCTGGGTTCTTTCTCTTTTTTGTCACTTTGCACCGCTACAACCTGCTTGAGACCCACTGGACCTATTTCTCACTAAAAACTTGTCTAATGAGGATTGTTTCTGCCTGGCACCCTCCCCATGTCTCACCACACTATGTATGCCACTTCTCTTCCTACATTTTTCAAACCACCCCCTTCTAGCCTTAAAGGTATCACTTGTATCAGCACTCGTTCCAGGGGTGTTTTTCAGGAGGTTAGCATGCAACAACAATTTTTCTACCTCTTCCACTGTTTGTGATATTTGTTTCGTAAGCACTATCACTACTTTTGCAACATTAGCTCCTTTGTTGACCTCTTTATTTTTCAGTATGGTGCAGACTGTAGACTTCGCCATACCAAACTGTGTAGGAAGGTCAGACACGCGAACACCACTCTCATACTTCGCTATGAGATCTTTTTTCACCTCTGTTGTGGCTCTAACAACTTTTCTTTTTGATTTACTGTTTTCATTATCCTTCTTTGATCCCATGGTGGCTTATTTAATCAGAATATTTAGAAAAAAAACAAACAAAAAGAAAAACAAGAACGTTCACAGCAGATTTTAGCGGGGGTGTGGACTGAGCGACAGGTGCGGGTAAAATGTTTTGGGCAAGCTTGGCGTGGGCCGAAAATGGTCGAAGGGTCGTTCGGGTCATCGGTCTGGTTATTTCGGGGGTTTGGGCCACGACAGCTTGCCCAAAACATTTTACCGAGTTTATGTTCGACAACTGAGACATTTTTTTCTGAAACAATATGTTCGAAAACCGAATTGTTCGAGAAGGGAGTCGTTCGAGAACCGAGGTACCACTGTATTCACTTTATAATGCAGCTGTTTCGATTGGTTTAAATCAATTTCATCTGAGCTTTCGCTTTTCAATTTTTGAATAAAATACCCACACTCGACCATAGTATTCTAAGGACCTATTATGATTTATAAAGGCCTCAAAGAACTAGTCAAGTGTTTCGATTACCTAAATTACTTCGATCAATAGCTACTGCAATGCGCCAATTTTTTAACTAATTTGCCCGTTGCTACTTCCCAAACTGAATTCAATTCGACATTTTTAAAAAAGAAAAAATAATTTAGCTTTTCTGATTCGTTTTTTACTTCCTGTGTTTTTATATGAATTAGTTTCGTTTCCGAATCCTTCAATTACTCTCCGATTCATATTTTTCCCGTTGTTTGTTGTTGTTTCCCAAACTTAGTTCAATCAATATTTTTCTTACATTCTCTGATTTAAATTTTATCATATTTGTGTTAGAAGGGAGTATCTGGCAGAAAACCCCACATATTTTTCATTCAGTATGTAAGAATTTGAAAAAAAAAAAAATTCTTTCTGTAGCCTTCAAGAATTATAATTATGGGAGCTTAAAGCTTGTAGGGCAAAACCGGTCAAATTCTTGAGTCAAACTTAAATATTAATAACCAGGTGTATATTCTCAATTCCCTTTAATATAGAATATTTCATCTTGGAACTATGGCGTTCAGATAAACACACCCAGGATCACTTATTGTTATAGATACCCACTATGTATTGTTTATTATGTGAAACATGATTTTAAGGTATCAATTAAATGAAAGAAAACTTGTGTACTTGCTCTATTTTAGTGCAATCCAATAGCAACAAAAGTAATATTTGATTTTGTTTTATAACGAGGCAGGTCTTAACTGCTCAAAAGTAACAACCAAAATGGCTTTTCTTGACATTCTGAGGAGAGACTATCAAGGGGATAAATATATAGAGCAGACATATAAACTTTTTAATCTAAGTAACGTGGTCTATTTTGTAGAGTACATATATACGAGAAACATGTAGATTTTTTATATTTAAACATTTTGTAGAGCGCGCACACCCATGCATATATATGAGAAACGTGTGAACTTTTCAGTGTAAACACTGTAGTCAATTTTATATAGAGTTCCAAGCACTAAATATTGTCATTGTTCAAAGTTATATTCATACAAAAGTTCAATATAAATCAGAAATATCTTGGTTGCAACAGTGTGAAAAATACGAAACTCCATGAGTTTCACTTACGTGACTGCGTTTTTCATTGTTTTTTGCTTCTAGTGATGAACTGTAGTGATATTACATTATAATTAAATTGTATTCAAAATTTAATGGAACAAGAAACAATATTATTTTATTTATGTATCATTAATACAATTGGTTTTGTTATCACTGTAACACGTTATTATCTATATTATCCCACATGTCAAGCGTAAAAACTGTCCAAGAAAATTGTCGAAGTGATTAAAAGATTTTCTGAAGTACATATTCGGCATTATTATACCTTTAAAACATACATTCATATGTACATATGTGTGTGTTTTTATTAAAATAGAAAATTAACATTTTGTGTTTCTTAAACAACAACAGGTATCTGTTATGGACAGTTAACGACCTCTTCCACAGTTAGTGAGTCAGCCGAAAGTATTTTGAGAGCATGCGTGCGGAATATTTTGTAAGAGTGGATATTTAATTAGTTAACTTTGTATTTTTCTTTAGATCACTATACCGTTAGCATTAATAGCTGTTTTATCAATTTCATTCTGGATCGACCGTACTGAGCGATTATCATGTGGGATTTAGGATATATGCAGGACCACAGTCTATGTCCAGTTATCGAAAAACAAAATCTTGCTTCTAACTTTAGAAACATGGGTACGTTGTAATGGTGATGGCCGATACCTGATTTAGATATTAGTCCTTTGACTTTCTGCTGAGCCACTAGGGTGTCATTTATCGCTTAGGTCGCCTTATTTATACTTGTCTATTATCAAGTTCCATATAAGCTTTACGAGTAGGGCGAAGAGAAGGTCTCTTCTGAGCGCCCTTGATTGCTTTGCATCTCTTCATGAAGTGTTAAGTGCTAAATCGGAATACCTGCCACGATTTTATTATTATTATTATTATTCTATATAAGCGAAAATCTACATATCTTTTCCTCATAATTAGATATTCGTTCCACGACCCACGTATTCTCACTCTCTCTACTTCTAAACACATGGACAATTAAGAAAAATGTGATTGTTCTTAGCTCTTGTCACGAGTAAACACCCTCATATTAACTACAGCGTAAAAGCTACGAGTGGGAGCAGACATACACAAGAACCGTGACTGTCATCAGTCTCGCTTTCTGGAAAGAACCCAATTTACAACACGTGATGTCCTGATAACACACAAAATACCTGGGAAATTCTGACGTAGCCGATTCATGCATAACACTATCTTAGATTTAAACCAGGCAACTGGTTCATCCTTTCTAAAGAATCTAGATAGAATGTACTAAGTAGGAGAGGGGTCATTGGAGGTCAGAAAGTACTGTGGATATCTTCAACTGCGAGCAGTATAATGGAAAATCTTACATAAACTTCGGTTCATTCACAATAGTAGGATGTATTTTTAAGTTTCCATAAAGGAATGAAAGAAGTAGGGAAGTATAAATTATTATGAAAGATATAATCATTTTCATTGTATGTAAATAGCCACAAAAAATCAGGCTATTATTTTTAAATTTCAAATTCTCTGTTGATAATTTATACTATTTTTATTCATATAAGAAACAGACTTTTGTATTTGAGGATATGCATTGAGACATTATTATTTGTAAATAACCAATGCTTGAAACAAAATCCAGTAATCTATTAAGAGCCACTTTTTGTTTCATCATTTTATTTAAATAAACAAATAAGACATCGACTGAAGATCAGAGAATGTAACAATACGAGTTATTTCTTCTTATATAAGGAGGTCATTGAAACGCACCAATTGGTAAAAGGTTATTTCTTAATTCATGTATAAGTTAGTTAGCCTACTGATTATATACTCCATGTTTTTTATTATCGTGTTATTTAAATTGTATCTCTACTCGATAACTTAGACAAAAAATATTTGGCTATTTTAGTAACTACTCTTCAGAGCAAAAAGAAACAATTTCGAAAGTAAAAGATGTCAAAACGTTCTGTTACCACATACATCTTATTACTTAGTATATGTAGAATAACAGATTAGTATTTTATGTGGTAGTAATATCAGCGCAATTTATAATCTGTACAATAACAGGCATTCATTTAAAAGCTTCTGTCATTATTTTATTGAAATTAAGTTATTTTCATTTGGAAAAGATAATTGTCTACAAGGCCAAACTCCTGTTTCTTTGAATATAAAGATCATTCCTAATGTTGTAAAATAACATTACTTTCTAAACTAAAATACGACTAGTTACCCGCCAACATGAAAGGAAATGTTGTTTTGAGATTTAAAAACAAAATTTTCATTAGTTTCTAAGCTGTAAAAACCTTTCGGTTGCTAAATTAAACAAAAATATTATTTCTAAGGCTATATAGAGACATTAATGTTTAACCTGAAAATCACGTGTCTATCCGAACTGGAATGTTATTTCTTATACCGTAAAGGAACATTAGCTCTTTTTTCATCAGAATAAAACCAGTCATAAGTAACGTTAGCCCTTCTTTTGTCTATAAACCCTATATCTACCTGTATATGGAGCCTAAAAACACGGCCAGTGAGATACTATAGAGTACCTGCCTACCTGAAACTGGAGACTGATGACAAGGCTAATAATATACCTACCTGTATCTGGAGACTAAAAGCAGGGTTGGTGATATATTATGCAGTTTCTGAATTATGGAACCTGGAGATTGATGAAAAGGCTGGTGAAACACTATACAGTTGATACTTATCTGAACATGGAGATTAATGAAAGGGGTGGTGAGATACCATGCACTTAATACTTACCTGAACCTGGAGATTGATGACAGAGCTGGTGAGATTTTCTAGATCAATTTCTTTGACCAGGAAGAGTTCTCCAGTTTGTTCATGAATATAAAACAATTCTTGGTCGTTCCCTATCGCACAAAAATAAAATAAAACAAACTGGAAATAACATAATATTTATTGTATGGCAAAAAAAGATAATTTGCTTTTAAAATTTCATATTGAATAATTTTGATTGGATGTTGTTTTTTTTTAATTTTATACTTGAGGATTAGCTTAAGTTTATTTCTGACATTTAAGTTTACAATTAGTTTCTGTGGCTATATGTAATTGGGAAATACCGTTGTAATTTGTAGATATGTTTTTTTTTCTTAAATGTTTTTTTCAAGGTGATAAAATTTTGGATAACACTGACTACATTAAAAGATCTATCTATATCAACCTATATTTGTTTAAACCAAAATTAGTATGAAAGGTTATTAAGTCCATGCGGGAGTGCACACAAAGTTTCAGTTTGGCATTTTGAGATTTTTATGTGCGTTCTTTTTTTTTACCACAACCTCATCCCCTGTTTATGGATCTTCATTATATTTGGTATGAAGATTATTTGGGTCCCTGCAAAGACACTGCGAACCTCTAGTTTCACATTTTGTATTTTGCAGTTTCCGTGGTCGTTTTTGAAATTTACATATAAGGGAAGTATGGAGAACAGCTTTCCATGTCCAAAAATAACCTTTCGTTAATCACGAATTTACGTAGCTCCTGTCCAGGAAACAGGTGCTCCTTTTAGCACAAAAGATATACGTCATTTGAAAATGTAGTAAGTACTCTCGTTGGGCCGCGTCTCTGTTAATATTATTGAAGTGATGAAATGTGAAGTTTCGGAACAGATTTCTATTTCTTATGCAGTCGTTATATTACGTTAATATTTACTGTTGTAAAACCCTACACCAAAATTGCCATTGACATACACCTGCCCACTTTATTTCGGTAAATAGACCTGTTTTCAATATTGCATTGTACGATTTATATCATCAATTATCTTTGTAAAGACTTGTTTGCACTTATGAGTTTCTTTTCTGTATCTCTTATGTTTACTTACAAGAATAAGAAATTAAACACTGTGTGTCTGAAAGGAGAGATTCCCTACACATTGTATGCTACTTACGTTATATAAAATTGATCACTAATGGGAAATACCTGAGACGAATGGTATTGAGATCAGAGCTCAACGTTAATATAAAATAAAATAATTTAAAATTTAACTAACACACAAGAGAAAATTGTTTATTTCTGTCAAAATATATTTATAGATATCGTGTGCACAAACAGTGAGAACAAAAGTTAACATAGATCAGGCTTTAATGAAAAAATAAACTTCAGGTGCAGAAGGCTGCTTAAATAAAGTTTTATTTTTGCATTTTTTGTTTTTCTTTCCAGCACAGATGTAATAGTATAGCGTGAATTATTATATTCTAGGACTAAAAATTAAATATAAAAAGATTAATGTTCGTAATAGCTCTTTCTTTTCAAAGGTAAGAAACTGCATAGTAAAAGTAACATGCAGCGTTAATAGATTTTCTTCTCAGCAGATACGCATGCCGTAAGGATAAAGTCGAATTTATCTCAGCCGATTTATACACTGCCAGTTTTAACGTTTTGGAGACAAATATTGTGCAAATATAAACTCTGACTTAGAATTTTACGAATAAATATACTGTTATAGACAGTCCCAGAATTCAGACTCGTACACGGAATATTTGAAAGAGGGTTCTAATTTGCGAGATTAAAATCCAACACATGCCAAGGCATGCTAAAACTACGGGGGTCTGGAAGCATTTCTTTCTAGAAATTTTGAAAACAAAAGGTGGCATGCATTTAAAGATGAAAGTAATTTTGCATGTAATATAATTTAAACATAAAACATAAAATCCAGTCACATCCAATGAAAAGTCAACAAATAATCCTTCTGTTGTAACACTACATGAGGAGCTAGACTTAAATTAACACAAGTTTTATTATAGTAAAGTACTTTACTATTTACATGCGCAGTAGTTATTAATGTTTAAATTACATTACTAATTTAAATAACCTTGTACAACAATAGTATATTAGCTATTAATTATTGACTATCATATATATACATGTATGCACTACTGAAATAATATTCTATATTTTCCTGGGTATTATTCCATAAATAATGTATGTACATTTCTAATGTTAACAGCAGTGTCATAATGATTATATATTAAAGCTAGAGCACTCAGCACTTCTGTTTGTGTACACCTCAGGTAATTATTCAAGTGGCGGGGAGCAAATGTTGATCTTTCACATGAATTTGGTGGCAGTGTTTTTTTGGTTTTTTTTACTTCCCACAAATAGGCGGTTTGATAAAATCCCCTTAATCTCCCCATATAACGCGTGGAATTAACATCCAACAGATAATTATACTGAATTATAAACTAAGATTTGTCTCAGCCAGTGTACATACAGTCAGGTTTAACATCTTGCGGATAAACATACTCAAGTATAAACTCAGGTTTGTTTCAGCCGGTATATACACTGCCTGATTTAATGTTTTACAGATAAATACATCATAAGTATAAAAAAGAAAATTATTATTTGTAAATTATCTTTAATCTAGTTGGTGAAATAAATGTTTTAAATAAATCATATAATTCTCACGACGTATTACACTGTTATAAGAAGTTTATTTAGCAAGAGACAGATAAATGTAGGCTTTCTATTGTAAACGTTTTAGTTATTTATAAAAAATAATCTCTAATGATCCAATTTTACCCTCACATAGTACTTATTACATAACTAAATTGCACTTATACTCTTACCTTGTATAATTTTGTACAGCATTCGAGCATTAATGCCAGCGTCTAGGTCGTAGGCATGAATCGATGGATCAACTTTGATTTTCTGTCGTCTGGTGGCACCCTGCAATAAAATCTTCTTAGTCTTTCCATGTTTTTTAGATTCCGAAACATATTTAGAACATCTTACACTTCTTTGTTATTTTATTATATTTTAAACTTTTAAAAAAGAAGGCATACATTAATATAGATACAGATATATATATCTTCTTCAGATCTCTAACTGAAAACGTTTGTGACAGCGAGGGTAAACAAAGAAAAGAAAATATATTATAATAAGTGTACGTTTATTTTATAAGATTGCATACTGCTAGTCCGACAGGTATATATTATGTATGTTATGTTAATTTTAGTTCTCACATACATGGGTTTTTATAAGAAAGTTAAGGTAATGTAACAACCCTCTCATCCCTCTCATATTTTGTGAATTTTGACTATAAATGAAACCCATTCAACTAGTTTATCATGCTTTCTATTTCCTTGAAATCTTTACTGAAGCAACTTCATTCTTTAATTATATTAAATCGAAGTATACAAGCCAAAATATATTGTTTGTTTGTTTTGGGATTTCGTACAAAGCTACTCGAGGGCTATCTGTGCTAGCCGTCCCTAATTTAGCAGTGTAAGACTAGAGGGAAGGCAGCTAGTCATCACCACCCACCACCAACTCTTGGGCTACTCTTTTACCAACGAATAGTGGGATTGACCGTACCATTATAACGCCCCCACGGCTGGGAGGGCGAGCATGTTTGGCGCGACGCGGGCGCGAACCCGCGACCCTCGGATTACGAGTCGCACGCCTTACGCGCTAGGCCATGCCAGGACCCGCCAAAATATATTATCAGAAAAATGCTACAAACCTGGGGCTAAGTCCTAGTGAATGACCTTCCTTAGTTAATTTATGTTAACTTGTTTATGTTTTAGCGCAAAGTTACCAAATTGGTTATTTGCTCTCTACCCATCACAGGTATCGAAGTCCAGATTTCAACATATAAGCTCTCAAGTTCTGAGTATAAGAAGTTAGCATATACTAATATAATCATTCTTTAGTGTTTGTATAAAACGGTAGAAGAGCAGTGCATGAACTCTCTATGAATGTTATACAGTTTGCCTGGACAGTGCCAACTTTCTATAGATTTTATACATTTATTTCCAGTTTGTCCGAACAGTGCACCGACTTTCTATAGATTTTATACATTTATTTCCAGTTTGTCTGAACGGTGCACCGACTTTCTATAGATTTTATACATTTATTAACAGTTTGTCTATCGATATGAAAATCCTTATTTTGAAAAAGTTAATAAATTTTAGAAACTGAAAGAAAACTTATTGTAAGTTGTGAAAAACATTCATTGGTAACTGCCATACTGTAACAAAACCTTTATTGTGTTTATAGAAGGAACATAAAAGTGGGCTCTTATTTTTTAACACTTTCGGAACGTTTCGCTTAGAATCATTGTAGTAAAGAAAGGTTGAAATACTTAAGACCAACAGCAACTTTTATAATTTTGACACACTAACGCAAGTGATCATGTAACGTGAGACTAGAAAACTCCAAAGTTAAAGTGTCTAATTAAAAACATATGCAACTTAATCATTAACAAATTTAATCATGCGTAAAACCTAAATACGTTTAAAGTTTAGGGGCCTCAAATGGCGAACAAGTAGGTATGTTAGCGTGATAGTTTAAGACTGGTAAAAAAGTACGACTGCCTTTAGTTGAAACACAGAAGTGGGGCGAAAAGGTTAAACAGTCAAAACCAAAACATAATTTGAAACTCACATGAAGTAAGTGTGTATTAACACATTGTTATTTAGTGGATGAGCTTTTTAAGTCCACATGATTTTAATTGAATTTACAAGAGTTTACATTCTCATTTTTAGTTCAATATACAACACTGACTTGAAGTAATGATAATTATATCATTTATGTAATTATAACTTGAAATACAAAACATACATATTTATTTCTAGTTAAATCTACAATGTCAACGTGAACTACTTACGTTTCATTCAACACACCTTGTACAGCGACTTAAACGTTTAAATTTATATGTGTAAACGAGAGAAAGATAATAAAAGAAAGGAAAGGTACAGATGAACCTAAATTTACCGTTATAATTGGGGTTTCTGTTACGTGAGCTGTATAGAGTTTATGCGTGAAAACTGGGTTCTGGTCATCAGCATCCTTTATTTTGATGGTCATGGTTGTGACTGTACTCAAGCTTTGGGGACTTCCGTGATCCTGCAGAACAAGAGTAAAACAGAATTTTGAAATAGCTCGATAAAAAGGAGCTACGCTTTAAGCATTACACCTTTTATATGAAATGCGTGAAAACACGATTGACCAAAAGAAATGGTGCATTTGTTTTATAAGTTGTAAAATATAAGTGACATAATATTATGATAATTTGTTTTTATATAGCTGACAATACAGTTTTGTTAAAGGTAAAATTATATTGCAATATTCTTGTAAATATTATATTGCAATATTCTTGTAGACGAGGAGGTATAAGTTAATTAATGGAGGAATAGCCGCTTTCTTAACAAGCTGAAGAAGGCTTAACATATGTTAGGCCTATTACCATTCCCTAATGTGGCGTTGCCTTTTCATGATTTATTTTTAAAATCCTAGTTTATTTCAGTCACAATGGTTTATATTGAGAAGTTTGATGAACTTATTTAATGGTTGTCGTAACAGTCATGTGAAATATAATTATATGTGGACGAACAAAGTTGGGATTTTTAAATTATTTAAAAATATAATTTTTAGGGCTGTTTTTGTAAACGCATATAATTTCGACGAAAGTTCACTTAGTACTTACTGTAGCCTGAATATGTAGTTTAAAATCACGAATTCCATGATCATAATCCAAAGGTTTGTTAACAACAAGAATACCTTCTATTGGGTCAGACAAAACGAAAGCGTTATCTTCGTTTCCACCCTAATAAAAATATATACAGCTAGTTAGAGAAAAAGAGCATAGAAACGACCTTGCATTATTTTGGAATATTATATCTATTGTTCTTTTACATTATTATTAAATAGGAAGACAAAGTTTAAAGCGTGTAATAATAACTCAAAGAAGCAATGCAAATAAAATAATGTAATCCAAAATTTTGCATAAATTATAATTTTTAAGAAAATAATTATACTTCTATGTCATTTATGTCTAAAAATATAGTAACTGGTATATTATATATATACATAATATATGTAATAATTGTTTATTTTTGGGCTTACAATCAATTGTATTTTAAACTTAGAAAAATAACTATGGTATTATTAACAGAAAATTGAAAATCGCTTTCATGTTTATGTAAAGGCAGACAAGACTTTACTTCAGTGGTCCCGAATAATATAAGCATGATTGCCTTACCACGATTGAATAGGTAACATCTGAATTGGCAGTACTGGGTTTGTCACGATCTATTGCGTGAATCCCTCGAAAAATTGTCAGTCCTACAGGTGTCAGCTACAAATAGAAGGAAGAATATAAGTTTTACTGTATTATAATATAACAAAATAAAAATTCACCTCATGGTTTTACTAATTTATTATAATGAAATAATTAAAATAACTTGTTTTAACCAGAGCTTTGAACTTAGAAAACATTTTATTGTTTTAAAAACATGTAATACATCATAACATGTTGATATCATACAAATATTAACAAAATCCTCTACTCTTGGTATTTACATAATATTAAATTATTTACTACCTTTCACAGATGATATACATATCGCTAATAATTTCCATAATAATGTATCAGTGAAGTTAACTATTATAAGAGTACAAGGTTTCTTACCTCGTCTACAGCTAAGTGATAGGGTGTGTTTTCGAACTGCGGGGCATGATCGTTAATATCTTCAATATACACAGTAACGGGCAGAAAAACTTCTTCCTGAAGGAATAGATAAAGCAGCGAGTGAGTTTTGTGGAAAGATAATAAACAGATTAAAAAACTAATAAGCATAACGATTACTGTTCTAAGCACTGAAATGAAAGGCAGGTAGTCTCTTTAATATTGCAGAAAGCTAAAAAATAAAAAAAAAATTCATGCACAATGCAACAGCTAGAAAGAGTTTACCTTAAGTATTTGAGATAAAAAAATTATTAATAAAATATAAATATAAATTTCGTCAACTGATACAAAACTATATACTATAATTAAGTACGCTAGTTTTACATTTACTTATTACCACGTGCTGGTTAATTTACTACTTTACATTTAATTGAATTGTGTTAAAAAAAAGTCATGCATGTACAAATGCTTCATATATATCACGAAGGGGTCTGCATTTATTGATGCACACAAAAACTTTCACTGTTTGCTGTATAATTCATTTCTTTCTCAAATTATCAGTCTAACTAAACAGTGAAAACGATATATTCTATCAAATCACAGCTGATGTCATACGACAAACTACACAGTCATGTCAGACTTCTACCAAAGTCCACATGCTGTATATAACTGCCTTTCTTCAGCAAGTATGTATTTGAAATCTCGAGATAACGAGTAGATTATTATCATTTTAGTAGTTTATTGGACGAAGACGTAAATACATTATGACTACAAATGTATACAACCTTTTAAGTACTAACTGTGAAATTATTAAATGTTATTGTGCTAAAAACTTAGATTATGATCTACAGTTATGAATGTCATATATACCCTTTCAGTTAATATTGCAGCTTTTAGTTATCAAATCAATGCAATTCAAAGAAAAAAATATTAACAAGACATTTAGTGAGGAAAGAGAAGTTGAAATAAGTTATTTATAACTTCTTCTGATAATGACTTTGTCTTGGCAGAAAAAAATATTAACAAGACATTTAGTGAGGAAAGAGAAGTTGAAATAAGTTATTTATAACTTCTTCTGGTAATGACTTTGTCTTGGCAGAAAAAAAATATTACGTTTAGTAATTTAAAGTTTAAATTTAGTGTCCTACTGTGACTTTTATATAAAAATTCAATCTTAGCATTCTGTTGCTACCATACAACTACAAGGTAAGATTTAAAGTTTTGCCATCACCGCTATATAACACATCAACTTTAAAGTTTTAGTGAGTACCCTTTAAAAACAACTTTTAACTTACCGTGCCACTGTCTCCTTTGCATGTTAACTTGAACTTTAACACACTGTGTGGCTCACTCTGCAAATAAAAATAATAATATCATTTTTAATAACAGACAGTAAATGTTTGTTGTATAAAATGATCCAAAAATATACAATTATTTGAATATACTGGCTATTTATGTTAAGGAATAAAAATATTTGGTATTGAAATACAATAAGTACTCTGTGTTGAAGAAGTTAGAATTTTGTCAACTGTAAATGATTTACCATTATGTATTTATTTTAATATCTATACTTGTTTCAGTTTAATATAGATTTAGAAATATATATAACTGACTGTTAAATGTGTATTGCGAAAGTTCCGATGTTCTCTAAATTTCTAGAAGATTCTCGAGTGTAAAGATGAGCAATATATGTTTTACATTGTTGCCAACTGAAATTTTGACAACTTCGCTTAATGAGTATAAAAGATGGCCATCGCAACATGTGAAGAGACACTAATTTAATATTGTTGATTTGCTACAGTTGGTATACTATGAGCCTCGGAAGTTATAATTGTGATTAACGCTTAGTAGTCAGGAAAGTGCAAACACTTGACCAGGTATGTTTATAAATTTCGAAAATTACAAACTATTTAATTTCAATGAATTAACAGACGTTAATATTTCTACACGGGCATTAGGCCCGCCACGGCCAGGGCATTGGAATCTTATTCCGAGAGTCGCGGGTTCGAATCCACGTCAAGCCAAACATGCTCGTCCTTTCAGCCGTGGGGACGTTATAATGTGATGGTCAATCTCACTATTCGTTGTTAAAATAGTAGCCCAAAGGTTGGCGATAGGTGGTGATGACTAACTGCCTTCCCTCTAGTCTTACACTGCGAAATTAGAGGCGGCTAGCGCAGATAGCCTTCGTGTAGCTTTGCGTGAAATTAAAAAAACAAACAAACAAGGACTTTACGTATCTTCGTTTGTGAAAAAAACTTCACGTATGAGCAGCGAAAGATAGCTAAACCCTTAAGTGAACTGTAGCGACAGTCAGTTCCAGACTAGATAAAATATTCAGTATTGCTTGTAAGTTTGTAAAACTGTTGTACATAAATCATTATTTGTAATAACTATTATTATAAATTGTATTGCTGTTTTACATTAAAAAAGATATATGTATTAAAAAAGAACATTGCGTGTATCAATCTTGTTGGCAAATATCATAAATTTTATACATATCAGCATTCACTTAACTTCTAAATTCAAACTCAAGTTTCCGGTTATTTGAAATCGAAATACGTAAAGTAGCAACAATAAATTGGTGACTCGTTCGAGATGATATGTAATACAACAAACATTAGCTTATTTATATTATGTAAGTATAATATCTATAAGAATAATCTAATGTTGTGTAAGATCAGGAATGGTAAGATTGTTACGTAAAGTAAGATTAATTACAAAAAATACTTACATTGTGTGAATGAAGTTGAATCACACAAAGTAGCACACATTTGTTATTTCACTAACAAACACAAACAGTCTAGAACTGCAGTTATAATGTTTTATGTTGTATTTACGGTACTGAATACATTAGTAACTCGAATTATGATCATGTTCATTGCTTTCTAAATTTGTTTTTGGGAGGGAGATAAACCACACTAAAATCGTGATCAAGCAATTACGACCTTTGATACGTTGAACGTTTTTTTGTGAAGGTACTCTAAAATCAGGACTTATAGTATGATTATTTTTATTATTTCTAACTTACAGCATCGTTGGGTGTTATATTTTGATCTTATTTATTATTTTCGACTATACCTCAATAATAACTTATAATAAGCGTCAGTAATAATTTAAATAACTCAAAAAGACTATATTTTTCCATCTGAATTGGTTTTTACAAGACTTCTTGCCATAGACATTTGTGTGGTCTCGTATTCTGTCGTTTCAATGTGCACGAGAATTACTATAGCTTAGAAGTGTTTGAAAAAGTAGTTTTGAAGTGGTTGTTTTCAGACCTGAGAGGATTTTGGCCAAACCCATGGAATGCACTTCGTAACAACTGAGATAACTGGAAAATTAGAACAATCTTGTGTTTGGATAACGAATGCTTGTAGGTAACAACCTGTTTGATGAAACGTTAGCCACAAATAACGAACATTGTTTTCAGATGTTATGATTGTTTTTTTAGTTGTCTAGTATATTTCTAATTTTTGTAGTGCACTCACTAATCAAGTAGAGCAAACAACCGATAACTTATGGGAATATATTAACTAATGTTGGCGTTCAAAACGTTAATTATGTATTTTAACAGAAGAAAATACATCCCGCTTGTTGGATTTGTGAAGGTAATAAATATTTTAGTACTAACGTAAACCACGATCTAGAGATTTTGTTTTTAATTTCGCGCAAAGCTACACGAAGGCACGAAGGACAGCTAGCTGTCCCTAATTTAGTAAGGTTAGATGGAAGTCATCACCACCCATCGCCAACTCTTGGGCTACTCTTTTATCAACAAATAATGGGATTGACCGCATATTATAATTACCCCACGGCTGAAAAGACGAGCATGTTCGGTGTGATAGTAATTCGAACCTGCTACCGTCAGATTACAGGTCGAGTGCTCTAACCCCTTGAAAATTCTGGGCCCGAGATATGAAGCCAAGTGAATAAAATTTATTAAAGTTAAAATGTTGATTCAATTTTAAACGTAATTCAGTTCCCAATTAATGTATTATCTGTTATATGACCAAATGTTTTAATAAAACAAACCTATTTAATTAATGAAGATTCCAATTAAGAAATCAATAAATTTTTTTCCAATTTTGTTGTTTATGCATTTCATTTTATACTTTTAGTTCATAGACTAACAATAATATTTGTTACTTAGCAACATAGCATAAGCCATTGTTGGAATGCATTGTTACGAAAACGCACTGCCTTTTTTATGCATTAGAAGTTGTCTATCTAGCTGAGGCATTACAAGGTATACTATAGGGTGGTTATGCTTACCTAATCATTTTTAACAGACTATACATCTGTAATAAAAATAATTCTGTCTGTGATTTATATTTGTAATATAAGGACCCATTTCTTTTTGTGTGGTTTTTCGCTAGCTTGACCCATTAAAAATATGCGCGCGCGCGCATGTACATAGACAAGTAATTAATAATACCCAGGTGCACACTCTCAGGATCCTCTTAGTGTGTGTGCAAAATTTCATGTTTCTTAGTGATTTTTTCTTGGAGCTATAGCGGTCATACATATATAGATACACCCTTTTATTATTATAGAAACAAACTGATTTCCAAATCATAGGTAATATCCTAAACTGTAGATGGATTCAGAACAAATTCTGATTCGTGAATTACAAAGTTGTACTCTGTAAAACGTTTTACAAAATTTAACGATTTCTCAATTTACAGGTTATATCCGGCTTGATGACGAATTCAACATGTAAGAGGAATACGAGTAATATTACGCATACTAACCTCTAGAGTGCAGTGCTGAGCGTCAGAAGTTTAACCTTTACTGTAGATCAACTCTTTGATGAATAATGAACCACAAATTAGAAATACCAATTTCAATTTACTTTTACACATTTACTCACAGATTATAGTTGATGACATACACTCCTGGACAAAATATTGTACAAACTAAAGTTCCTGATAAAGTGGATTTGCTTTACTTAAATTTGAAAATGATGTCGTCACTTGAGTTTACTTATAAAACAACAAATCATGTTAAATAACGAA
Organism: Tachypleus tridentatus; assembly: GCF_004210375.1. Classification (NCBI taxonomy): domain Eukaryota; kingdom Metazoa; phylum Arthropoda; class Merostomata; order Xiphosura; family Limulidae; genus Tachypleus; species Tachypleus tridentatus. Next base: position 81,665,062 of record NC_134836.1, on the reverse strand, counting down.
CAAACGCCAGTTCAGCTAAATATAATGCTCCATTTGTAATAAAAATGAGTTGATTGTACATTAGACGCAAAATAATATAATCTAGTGATGAGCCATTTGTTACATATATTCAACAGCCAGAAAAAAATTAGTTGGGTTATATGTATTGTTTAATCAAGATGAACACTTCACAACATGAATAACAAACGTTAAAAAGGAGATATATATATTTTAAAACAAACAGCGGGCGTAAAAAAATGAGACTAACGAAGCATGAGTCATTTAGTAATAGAACTTTAAAAACTGCTGCAATGTTAATGTCTACAGCTCTAGATAAATGTTTTGCATCACCTCATAATTATCTATTTTTACTTCATAAAGTCGAATAAAATCTGTTGATTTATGTTACATTCAAAAGCTGCATGAAGAAATATGAAGGATAACTCAATCCTTTAGCAACTTATTAAGTACATTTCCGAGAGAGTTAAGGAAATCTTGAAAAGGCATAGAATACACTGCAAATACTATCAATAGCACTATGCAACACAAATTTTATTATTTCTTAATTGTTTATGTTGTAGAAGTACAGAAAATGGCCATTATTTCCTTTAAACTTTACTTTTGTAACCTGCATAATGAAATTTAGAAATTAACCTATTTTCTATGTAAAAACGGGAAAATTTGCACATTTTAATTTACATAAGGTTTGAATAAAACAACATATGAATCAAGACTTACATGTATTTATGTTAAAGTTATACAAAAATGAACAAAAATGTTTAGACGTGAGTAGTTTTTCGAGATTTGCGACTGTAATGTAAATCACTTTTGTGTATCAGCCCCTAAATATAGTCTATCATCATGTTTTCGTTACACGCTCCCAGGTCACAAAAGCAAAGTTTGAAGAGAAAAATAAGTCTTTTCCACTCACTTTAGGCATAAGCAATTGGGAAATAACATTCATTTTCTGCCCAAGAAAAAGTAAAAAAATTCTTGCATAGTGTAATTATTATAGATTCAGTTAGACTTTTCCGGTTAAACGATGTTAAATAAAATACTTAAATTATGTCAAAATAACTTCTGTAATCATGTTTTATTCCTTCAATTTTATTGGCATATTTTGTGATTAATTCTTATATTTTATTTTGCTTTAGAAATACGATTATTTTACATGCAGGAACAGACCTTTTCACAAAATGCTTTTGATCTTTAATTTAACTGTTTTCTTGTTTGGAAACACTGATTTAAGTATTTATATGACATAATATTTCTTTTGTGCTTTTTTACGTTACTTAACAGAGCTTAAGCTCTTTAAAGACACTTAACGTTTAATAAGCAGCACTTACCCTATCCACCAAATCATCTAAAGATTTGGCAACTTTGATAGCCACAGAATGTTGATCTATTTCCTCGTACTTAAAATATTGGGTGTCACTGAGGCTGTTATCAACTGCTTCAATCTTGAACCTTTGTCTTGGAAACACTTGTAAACGAAAAATCTCTTGATCTAGAAAAAAGGAGTTTTCATTATGAAATAACGTGTGTATTTTCAGTATTTAAATATGGTTAACGACGATTAATATATGAAATATTGTACCTTACCTAAGCTTCAAAATAGCTTGAATTTAATTTGTTTGTTATTTTAAACGCAATTCAAAAATAATAATATCGCTAATTTCGTGACATTAATTGAAGCAAATCCTTATGTACACAACGTATAAGTAAAATCACTGATAAAATCGTATACGTTCTTTAGCACGTCCTCATTGTTCCCCACACACAATTAAAAAGAGGAATAAACAAAATTTTCACAGAGTATTATGTTCAGATAATTTCATATGTTAACAAAATTTTCACAGAGTATTATGTTCAGATAATTTCATATGTTGTCTGTTAGATTTCTAATCATGAATCTAGAATTTAAGTTACTTGGTTTTACGTTTCTCTAATTAATGAGTATTGTTTTTGGTTTTCGGTTAAACATTAATTAAAATATGTATGAAAATATTATTGATTTTATTAAAATGCACATGGAGAAACGTTTCCTGGTAAAGTTCGTGAAAATTGATGTTTGACACTCACTTAACATCGGTGAAGATTTCTTTAAGGATATACATGAAATGTCAATTACTATAAAACTTAGTGCAACTAAGTTAATGTGTTTTTTTTGTAAGTAAATATAAAGCTGCATAATTATACATCTGTGCTCTGCCCACCACGGGTATTGAAAGCCAGTTTCTAATGGTGGGAGCACGCAGACATACCACTGTGCCACTAGAGGGAAAGTGGAGCCTCCCCAAATGAAAATTAATAACGACAATTTTTTCTCGTTTGTGATATCTAAATACCTTATTAAAATACATTGTTTGCTTTTAAGCACAAAGCTACACAACATGCTATTTGTTATTAGCTCACCAAAGGTACTGAAACCTGATTTTTTTGGTGTTATAAGCCTTAGGACTTACCGCTAAACAACTGTGGGTTAGTAAAATAATAATGCAGCACAAAATGACAAAAAGAAATACTGTATGAGAATGGTTTATCTAAAGTAAAATTTAAAGATATTTTCTTTGTAAAAACTGTAAAATGATTATTTGAAAGGATAATGATGCATAGATCGGTAGGCATAAAAGTTCAATAATAAGTAAAGAGGCGAAGGTAAAATAGGTAATGAGATTACAGATGTCTCGACCGTCAAAAAATCAACTTCAAGCAGACAATGTAGGTAAAAGAATATAATGTACAATGTCTTCAGATATAGTTGATTAAGATGGACAAGTGAAAAATATGAATGGTAAAGACAAAATGAAAGAAATGTTTATGGAGGTTTGTTTGTGGTAAAGCCAAAAGATACACGTTAAACAATTTATCCTCTGCCCATCACGGGTAGGGAAATTCGAATTTTAGTGTTTAAAGTCCGCTTACTGATTGCTGAGCTACCAAGGAGCAGGTAATAAGAATGTGAAGCAGAATAAGGTTACCGGTGAGTCAGTGGCAGGTTCATAAACTTACAACTCTAAAACAAGAGGCTCTGTTTCAAGTGGTGGACAGAGCGAATAGCACATTGTGTAACTTTGTACTAGGATAACAGCAACAGTAAAAATGACTGAAAATACTGAAAGATTCTTTTAAAAATAGTTTCGAAATAAAAGGAGCAGAATTTTAATTTGTATATTTTGAAACCTTATATTTGTTATGAAAAATACATGACACCACTTATTTATATTCCAATTACGAAATACTTCTATGTTAAACTTGGCTAAAAAAAAATTCCAAAATCTGTTTCCGATAAATGTAAAACTGACAAATTTAAACCAGGAAACAATTTTATGAAATAAATTGCCTCTGTTACGCTATAACATCAAAATCAGTGATTCAAAATTAAGGAAGCTATCAGTTCATTTCATGCTGTAGTACAATCATGTCTCAACTGAATCAGTTTGTCTAAAATCACTAGAGCATCCCTCGCTGACAACAAAGCATGACGGTTATTCAAACGGATACATCTCGTTCTTTTGTAGCAATTTCCTAATACAATCACAATTATGTTTTCTAAAATACAGAAAGCTGAAGGCATAAGTTAACCAAAACTAAAGTCTTTAACTCCATAATAACATCGAATGTTGTCTAAATTTAGGGTGTTTTTAGCAGGATATTTATCTATTTTGTTTTTATAAAATAACTGTTTATCAGATTCTCAATCACACAAAAGCCATTTTGTAACGGAATCTGGAATTTAAGGCAAAAGAAAATCGTCAGACTCTAACTTAATTCTTGCCAGTACAAGTATTTGGGAAAGATTTAAAATAATGTCTGTTATGCCAACGTTACAAAAACATTATAATATGAAATATTAATTGTAAAGCAATAAAAGCAACTACAAAATAGAATAATATTCAATATTTTGCATCACCCTTCTCCAGATGGCTTAGCGCTAAGTTTAACGGTTGATAAAAATAAAATTTGAATTCTATTTCTAAGGTTGACACAGCAGTGACAGCCGATTCAGTTCTTTTATAGTTAATAATAAAACAAAACACAATATTTTACTTGCAAATGAAAATGAAATATAGATAAACTTTATTTAGTACGATAAACAATTTATTATTGCAAGTTCTCACAAGCCATTTTTTTTATCTGAAATGTTCACTTAGTAATCCAGGTTACTAACACTCGTGAACAAAAAATATTAAATTATGCAAATCTTAATGTTCTTTATTAACTTATTTATGTTTAACTTAATGACTTAGTTGATTCATCAGTCAAGTAAGTTTTGCTATGAAATTTATTTCACTTATTGCTTTTGAGAAAATTAGCTATAAAGAAACTTTATTATAAAATCTATATTAAGTTTTTCAAGGCAAAGACCATTTGAAAGACTAGGATAATCTCACTATACTTATGAGAATAAAATATTATTCTCTAAACCTAATTTATTGTAATGAACAATTTCGCAGTTATAATGTGATTAATCAATGATCAATTGTAAAAATGTGTTTCTGTATATTGATAATAAAATTAACTGAAATAAATGAAAAATATGAAATTAGGAATGATATCTGGTTTTGTATTTTAATTCAATAAAAATGTAAATCAGCCATTATTTTCACTTCTATTGATAATGTTAATTATGTTTCTCATTAACTTCCATTTAATTAAACTACAAAATTAAATGTGTTTCGTATTTCTAATTTACTTTTCAGTTAAAGCCTACTAAAAAGACATCAGTAAAATAACATTTTTAAAAATGTACTTTTCTACATGTTTAAGTTAAAATCAAAAATGAAACTTTTATAGCTGTACACTTTAGCTTATGTGTATTTTCTAGGTTTGGAAATAAGTAATCTTCTTATAAAAAAAAGAAAACTAAAACGTTACAACTTACCAACTGGAATATTTTCTGATACCCGTTCAAATCGACGGTTTTCATTTAGAGGATAAAACTGGCAGGCTGATAAAATAGTAAAAACATTAAAAATAATATATACATATACACACACACAGATGTTTGTGTATTAATACTTTTTTTTTCAAAAGTTAAGAAATACGAAAGTTAATACATGAAATTTCTACTGCTTATATTCCCTAAATAAATCATAAAAACAAGAATATTGATAAAAGTTAGTCAACATTATATCAAAGAATGTCTTGATAGTGAAATTCTTTTGCTGTCAGAGATTTCTCCTTAATGGTGATGTGCTAATATACAGGGTACTATTACTGTTTCTCCTATACATACATAAAGTTATACATACCAAAGTTTTACGTAAATAAAAGGATTTTGGTTCATAAACTTATACAAAGACAAACAATTTAACTATCTAATATACTGTCTGTAAGCACACAGAGCATTTATGTGAAATTATAATTTCTAAATACACAATAATATAATTACTGTTAATTTTTTTTTATTTCTTTAGAGACTATAAATATATTAGAGTTGATAATTTACATTATTTCTTTTGTAGAACCAAGTTTAACTTATGAGAAAGAAGCACTAAAATCGAAAATATCAAATAAGAATAATTATATATAGTTGTAAATGATATTGTTCAATACATGAAAGCACTAATGCTAACTTCTTATCTTGTGTTGTAAATACGATGTATTTTACAACGTTAGTTAAGTACTTTATTGGCACCAACTTAAGAGCACAAAACTTCAGATTATAAATAATGGACAGTTGAGTATATGATAACTCTAAAAGTAAAAAAAACTCTTCAACGTGTTTCTTCGATAAAACCAAAACAATAAATACGTAAATACTTTATTATTTTGTGTCATATAAATGTATAAACATGCTATATTATATCATATATACAAAAAACATGTTATATGGTATGTTAAGGTATTCACACACTATCATGAACGTTAAAAATTTATTGAAGTATTATTAAAATTACATTTATGAAGGAAATACATGAAATTAATTTCGATAAATTATAGTTTCTATAAAAAATCATCACAAAGCTGAAAGATTCTACAGATAACAAGAATGATCTCTTATGTGTGAAATGACTGATCTTACACTATTATATATTCAGAGAAGCGTCCAACTAAAACTAGCACTGTTTGTATGAAATGACTGGCTTTACACTATATGTATTATGGATTCAGAGAAGCGTTGAACTGAAACCATGTACTGTATGTCTGAAATGATTTACAACATTTCAGGTTCAGATAGATGTCAAACTGAAACCGTGTTTTTTATGCGAGACGAAAATTATGCTTACAGAAAAGTGTGAACTTCTTTGTTTTTAGTTTTTCATTAAATTATTATGTTTATGACACAAGACATAATGTTCAAATTGAAACATCATTAGTACTTGTTACTAATGTTTTTTTGCTCACCTCAAAAATCAAGCACAAGTGGAACATATTGTATGTTGAAGTCTTCATTGAATTAGGATATTGTGCAACATATAGTATTTCCTAGTTTTCACTAAATTAGCTTCTACAATGATGAGTTAAATAAATGAATAAACTTCGTGGCTTGCAATAGAGAGCCACGGTAAGGTAAAGCAAAACTATATTAAAACAAAATTAACACATAAAAGCATCATTCTAATTATAACATATTTAAAGTAGAGGAAATGATACCAAACAGTTATTCTATTTCCTCAACATGTTTTACCAAGTAAAAATATTTTACATTCCATTCGTAATTATCTGATAAAGTGAGTTTAAAGTTATTTTCAAAGAAGTTTTCTTGAGTCACTCACTTAAACGTTACTTTGTGTGCTACTTTACGTTTCTGTTATAATTTCTCATTATCTTAAATCTGAGTTTTTATCTAGCTAATTGATCGTCAATCATATGGAAACAAGCTATAAATATTGTTACAATGTTCATTTTTACTTTCAGCGCTGAATGATGATATATTTAGACGATAAGACAGTTCGAAGAAATTTAATGTTTATAAAGTGAGAATATAAGATATTACACTGCAAACTTCTCAGTTTATAAGAGTTGTCCCTCAGATTTTACAAATACAAATTCACAAAGTTGAAACTTGCATAAAGCGCACCACTAAACTGGACAAAAAATTATAGATTGTATAAGCTCTTGATAGAACTGGTGTCGGATACTCAACTCTTGGTACACAGTGTCGAACGACTAAACGTGCAGTCAACAACTCTTGCGCAGCTGTTAACTTTACTGCAAAGGAGAAGTGAAAAGAAAATGAACATACATATCGAACTGAACCTTTCATAAAATTATGTAGCTATTACTCCTTTAAATATGTAATATTTACAGTAGGAAGTATGAGTAACATAGTTTTTGCATTCATAATTCTGGTTTAAATCTGTACTTTATTTGTAAATCTGTAAATTTGTAAATATTTAATCTGAGAACTTAGCTTCTGACTGTAGAATACTGCCTGATTGTCTTGCTAATAAAAATATATTAGTCTTTTGTCACTAATGTTCAAAGCTTAAATGTAAACTAAAACATTGCTCATTATAAAAAATAAAGCTAATTAGCACTACTTAGAACCATCACACAGAAAATAATTTATAGATTATATACTTTTATGTAAATAACACAGATAATTTGCAGATTTACAATACATTAACGCCAACATCCATCTTGTTAAATGATAAACATATTCCTTGAAGGAGAATTTATCGAATGAAATGATCTGTACACTCATCAAATGAATATGCGAGTATTTCTAAAGATGCATCCTATCCTGTTACGAAACGTCATACACTAAAGATACCCTGTATACGGCCTTTTCAGAACAGTTCTAGAGGGTGCTTTGTAACGTTATTAATACTTTAATTTTAAACATTCAATATTAGTACTAGGCTGCCTCACTGTTCTTGGAGACCACGCTTTTTGTTGAGATTAACTATTAACTGTGAAGATGTATAGCCGTCTTCTTTCAAATTTTAATTTACCAGCCTAGGTTGAATAATCTATTATGTGAGGACTTTCAGATGTCTGAGTTGTATAATAATGAACTAAAGTATTATAAAATCCAATTTTGTGCGGTATGTGTGTCAATTGTTTCTTTCTCTCTTTAGGCCTGTGTTCAGTATTCTAGTTCAGAATTGTGCTTATTTTACTCTGTTACTGTTTTGTTGCAGAAATCTTAACAACAAACAAGTGATCCAAGTCCCTCTAGTGCAAGTACAGTGTGTGTGTTTCGAAAGTACAAACAACAGTAATGTGCTAGAAGTCATCACTATAATGTCTGTGTTCGGAATCACTGTATTAACCTTTATCACCAAATGTTTACTACAGTAAAGAATGTTGCCCCATCCACATAGATCACAAGTCTCATTTATAAAACAAATAACCACATAACTTATTTTTAAAGCCTTTATCACTTTTAACTTCCCTTTTAAAATAGAAATCATATACACTGACTAGTATACAACACAAATAAAACACCAACTCCTCAGCGGTTTTCTAGGACAACCGTTGGTGTGATTAAATATGTCACTATTACGTCTTTAATTCATTAATTCACTTAGTATTAAACTTTCCGTATATGCTTTAAAATGCCAAGGGTTATTTATGCTCGATTCTATTATCTGTTTCTAAATGGTCCATAAATACATCTATTTTATTTTGTAAGGGGTATAATTACGTTTAATGTCATTGAAAATAGAGAGATATATACAATACTGGCCAAAATCTTAAGGCTAATGAACATAAAGAAAAATATGCATTTTGCGTTGTTAGACTCAACCTCTTATTTGAGTAAAATTCTAATTTACCATGGTAATACGTAGGACATGTATATAAATTTATAACATTAAATTTACAATATAAATCCACAGTTTTTACATGCATCTTATAATATTTAAATGTTCATTCTTTTTTCTCATAGATCTTGAGTGGTTGCCAAATCAAATCTCAATAGTGCACTTCTAAAATAATCAACAATATGGACGGACAAGGGCTAATGATTAACGTTGCCAAAAATACACTTCCCAGCTTGGGACGTTGTACGTGATCAGAGCGATAGTTGAATTATTCGATCAGAACAGTGCATTCCATGAGTAAGCCGTCAATGTTGTTGATTAGCTGTTTTTCTATTAGAAATGACTAACTACGATAGAGACTTTGTGTAGCATCTCGCTAAAACAAAAACAAAACTCTTAAAAACAACTGTGGTCTTGACAAGTTACCCAACTAATTTCAGACAGAATATATTGAAACACTTCCTTTACTATTGGAATACATCCAATAAGCTGAAACTTGTCCTCATTAACAATTTTCTAAGCAGATTATTATTTTAGATATTCGAAGAAATGAAAATTAACACACATTTGAAACTGGTTATTTTTGTATTTGCTTATACACTACATTGTATCATTACTTATACACTACATTGTGTCATTACTTATACACTACATTGTGTCATTACTTATACACTACATTGTATCATTACTTATACACTACATTGTATCATTACTTATACACTACATTGTATCATTACTTATACACTACATTGTATTATCGGAACTAAATTTTCATTCATATTATTTTATGAAGGCAGGAAACATTCTTAAAAAGTAATATAAACATAAGACATTTGTAATAAAGATCTTATCAATAACATCAAAGTTCTGAAAATTACATGATTGACAAAATATTATGAACCGTTCTTCAGTTTTTTGACCTATAAAAATGTTTCCACAATTCTCTTCCACTTCAATCACAGATACTATACCTTTCAATCTACTTTTAAGTATTCTTGTCATTATGAAGCCCCATTTATTGAATTGTGTCTGGGGCTCAAGAATGACTAAGACCTCTTCTGATGATTAGGACATTTTAAAACCACCTCTCAATTGTAAAAACATTGGCGTGATGTTTGAGCAGAGGGATTGCTCTCTGTCATTTGTCTTGTTTGTTATTACCCACTGGATTTACCCTTCCCCCACACCTGATATTATATTATAAGCCAGAGGGCAGCATAATCATACGTCTTCCGACAATTTATAAACGCTCGTGCGCAGTTGCTTCCTAAACAGATACATTCTTCACGTTTTTAGATAGAAAGATATAACGTGTCGTCGTGATAGGTTGAACCTTGAACTAACTTTCTTTTGAATTGTCTTTTTTCTAGTACTACAGTTCTGCAGGCACAGTAAAGATATTCACTACTTCCCCAATATGACATCCATATAATTCTATTCATTCAAACGTCAAATTTATTTGTCAATTGTAATATTAAATGTTCTTTTCGTATCACATTTAGTTTCTTCATATTCATGGTCACAACCTTTCTAATGGACAACAATTGATACAAGAGTACTGTAGTAAGCAAACATCTGTGAGCAGAGAAACCATAGTATATATAAGTCTGGTAAGCGTTCTTTAACCTAATTCCTAAGTTAAAACTAATTATTTGTTTCGTTCTCTTGATTAGTTGTTTAATATCACATACCATCCATATACATACTGTAGTTACGGAAACTCATGTGTTACCACTTACTTCGGTAAAAATACAAACTTTAGGTCTTACGATAACAAATATTTAATATTCTGAAATAAAGTTTTTTGCTTATTGACATGTTTTTATAACACCATAACAAACACAAGCGATGATTCCGAATAAATATTATTTTATGTTGTTTATTTTTCACCAGTCTACTTACTCTTAACAGACTTTTTTATACCTACGTTTCAGGGTCTGAACAGTTAGACACCACAAAGGTAAATGGAAGAAAAACGATAATCTGTCACAAATATACATTTTTATGTATTTACTTTATAAACCAAGCAACATCTAATAATTTTGTTTAAAACACTGCTTGCATTCAAGAAATGTGTTAGTTACCACCATTTGTACAGATTTATGCCTCAAACACTTCAGTATGGGTGTCGAAAACTTGCAATGGAGGCAAATTTTAAAGTATTTTGAAGTTCTGCAATTTTCCTTTAATCATAAAACTACGTTATAGGTCCTCACATATCGATGAGTATGATATTGTTAATAATAAATACACGTTTTACGTCTTCATACATTAATGAATGTGCTTTTTAGAACAACGTTAGTATAAAGTAAAGAAAATTTAATTATGAAAAGTAATATCTTGAATCTGCTGACATGGTATAATTATCCTTCATAAAGCTCAATGTATCTTCAGAAATATACAGACGTAGACTTTTCCATTTATAAAATATAAAAAAAACACCGCTCCTGCTGGATAAAATGGAATATTTAATAATTAACTGAAACAGTAAAAATTTTGTTTTAGTTTCAAATTGATTTGTTTCGTTTTCAGGTGACGATCCGTAGCTTAGTGTGTTATAATGTCCTGTTCAGCTGTTGTTTGTTATTCATTCAGTATACTGTTTTGAGTTGATTTTTGTCGAAGTAAATGAAACAGCTTATATAGAAATGGCATCGATTACTTTCAATAATTTCCAATTTATTACAAGTAAACAAACAATCGCTGGAGAAAATTGGTTTTGTTGTGAGTTAATTATTTTTCATTTCTTGATAGATAAAGTTTCATAGCTATACACAAAGAAACAAGTAGAGGATTGTTGTTGTTTAAAGTTGGGTACAAAGCTACGCAACGGGCTATCTGTGCTCTTCCCACCACGTAAAAGACGCGTTTCACCATTAATGCCACCAACTTATCGAAGTTATTAGTGTTAACGTTTCTTTCTAACATCGAATGTCCAAAACCTCGTTTTTTTATGGATCTATAAAACGAAGGACGAATATAAGTATCCTGTAAGTTTCATACACCCGGAAACTAATGAACAATTGTTGCACTTTAAGATCTTATTTAAACTCATAATTTCTTTGATTAAGCACACGTTTAATTGCAACGTTCCGGTCACAGAGAAATGGAGTTACGGATCACGAATGACACAAGATTTGCTAGTTAAAACTGGCTAGAAACCGAACGTGACTTTTAGCATCATTAAATCAGTCTGTATTAGGCACTGATTCTGAATGTCCTTTGTAAGTTAATTTTCTGCGATATTACCACAATAAATGAGTATCTCATACTTGACTATATGATGTTAGTTGTATAGCATTGTCAACATAATGACCATTGTTTGTTTTAATCTCCAGAAAGGACGGTGTATTCAGTAATGTCGCTTGTTATTTTTTATGAAACAACTGCCAAATTAATTAGTTATTTTCATCATAATTTGAATAACGTTTATAAGATATAATAATTATTTATTATTTATATTGTAAAGACGTTTAAACGACAAACTTAAATGAATCAGTAACAAGTTTTAAAAAAGCAAAGAATGAATGTCACGAATATGTGTGTATCAATCAGTTACAAAATATATATTGATTCTTCATAGGTTAAAATTGGAAGTACTGCAATGGTTGTTCGTTAAAATGTTTAATACTCAATAAAAATAAAATAATCATTATTTCACATTATTATTTTTCTTATTTGTTTTAGTTCGGACCTAATGATTAACGTTACCGGACTGTGAATCTGAGAATTCATGGTTAACAACCTATGTATATATAAAACTAGCTCTGCAGTTTGGACCTGGAACTGCAATCTAAGAATTACAGTGGGTGGAAGCCATGACTAGCTGCTTTATCTCCAATCTATTGGTTTAAAATCAGGGATGGCTATGCACAGATAGTTCTTTGTGTAGCTCTGAGCGAAATTCTGAAACAAAGATTTTAAAGAAAAACCGTAAACAGTCCTAATAGAAACATTTGGTAGTACATAAGTAAAGGCTCGAATTAAGATATAAAATTTGGTTAGATATTTGTCTTATTCAACCTATAGAAATAGTGAAAATATAATGTAATTTGAATTTTATCATTCTCCTTATTTGTGTGAGAAATCTTTGAAGCTCTCTTATTACTGAGCCCAACATGTCCAGGTGGGTTAAGGCGTTCGACTCGTAATCTGAGGGTCGCGGTTTCGAATCCCCGTCGCACCAAACATGCTCGCTTTTTCAGTCGTGGGGGCGTTATAATGTGATGGTCAATTCCACTATTCGTTGGTAAACGAGTAGCTAAAGAGTTGGCAATGGGTGGTGATGACTAGCTGCCTTCCCTCTAGTCTCACACTGCAAAATTAGGGACGGCTACCGCAAATAGCCCTTGCGTAGCTTTGCGCGAAATTAAAAAACAAACAAACAAACAAACAATACTCTTATTAATTTAAGCAATTTTGTCAAAAATATCAAGCCTAATTTGTAAAAAAGCAATATAAATTTTAATCTTACATCAAGCCAGATCAAAGAATTGCTTTAAAATTAAATAGCACTGATTATGCTTCAAACAATTGTTTTATTTCACGAAAAGTATTTTGCTCCGATTCATTTCTGTCGCTGATTTTATGAATTATGTTGCATAAAATTAGAAGGAACTAACACAGAAACAGATTATAATACATTGTTAAATAATATAATGTGGATTTTCCAACCGTTTATTGACTTTTTACAGCTTCACAGTTTTATTTTATCAACCAAAAATTGATACACTTTTGTAAGCGTATTGTAATCACAAAATGATGTAACAACAAAGTCCAGAATAGCACAAGTATCTAAAAATACAAACACTGGTTAGACGTCAATCAGCATGAGGGATTGATATTTTAGTCAGAGTCTATTCTGTTTATTTAAAAAGATGAAAGCCTTACCAAAACATAAAGAGTAGTTTGTTAAATTATATTTGGTGTAAGAGTGTAAGACAACATAAAATAAACGATATATATTTTTAAGAAAGAAAACTAAATCGAAAGGGTAATATGATAACATTATCTTCAAAAGTAAAATTAAACTGTTGGTAAAGTGTATCAGAACTTCAGTGAATAATGGAGAGAAATAATCTTGTCAGAAATTAACTCACAATTCAAAAGTTATTGAGGATTAGCTATTTTTTAGTCTGACGTCAAAGTTATTTTACAGTTTACAAAATTGTCCTTAAACTTTATCGCAGTATATTTTATTTACAATATTTTCTTATTTTCATTCCTTGTTTTCTTATATAGTTTCACAGTATTACTTTAAAATGCATTACTTTTATTTGAATTATATTTTAAAAGTTTCAAAGCATTAATTGAAATTTCGTAGTGTTGTTTCTATGTTTCTGTTTTTATAACAAAATGTTCGTCTATACGCTGTTTGAAATATGATAATATATCATGAGGAAAATTAACATTTTGAAATTAAAGATTATCATCCACTTATTATATTTAAACCGATAGCTTTGGAACTAAAAGAAAAATTAAAACAACACATTTCTTGTTTTTTTTATTTAAGACTGGTATACAACATTTAGTAAAAACTGTTTACGTTATTATAAGTAACAGAACCGATACAGGCTTCCCACGGGTAATAAATACTTATTTCAATTAATTACGACAGTTTAGTCAACACTTGTAAGAGTTCCTGTTTTATTTTTATAAAGTTCGATATCTTATTTCTCACATTAGCTTTATTATGTTACTTAGTAGGTTTTATATTTAAGGATTTTACTAAATTTCCCATAATACCTAATTAACAAATTGCTTCGCACTCTTAATTTGATGTTTTCTTATGAAATTGTATAGTTAACACATATATTGCTTATCACTGAAGGAATTTATGTAAATCAATAAGTTATTAGTAAATATTTCTCATATTTGACATAGCCATTAATCTAGTGCGTTTTTTTAATCAAATTTTAATATATTTAAAGTTCAATTACAGCCTGATACAGAAGGTGCAAAAACACCAATTTATATTGGCATTGTCTGATGGGCACTCAGTTTTTTTTAATTACGGACACAGCTCAAGTCCTTAGAAAGATTAAGAGCAACTATTTTATAACATTTAAAAATCGTTGAATACCTGTTGTTATTTAGTTTATAAAAAAGGGTAACATTTTAAAAACATTATGTAAAATTGTTCATTGAAGCATCCATATGGTTTAAAACAAAATAATTGGAGCCAAATGCTGCGAATAAAGCTACATGCCAAGGTGTATGCAACCTTGTAGCGGAAGATATACCGAAAACGTGAAACGTTCTGGAACGTTACTTGTTTTATTTGCAGTGAACTTAGCACAGCACGATCTCTTTTGATTGTTTTATTCCTTATAGAATGTATTTAACCCCAAAAGCTAATGCATCACCACGTTACAGGTTCTTACACGTGACAGGCTTCTGAAAACGTCACGTGTAAAGATTTTAGAACACTACGCAATGAATATTTCTTCAATGAATACCAGGAAACGATTAACGATTCTTTTACATGAGATACACTACATTTAAGAACACTAAAAATCTTCAATAGTGTTTTGAACCAGGCATAAGATATAGGTAACACGAAGATCACTTAACAAACTGCTACAAGTTAGTAAAAACAACAACAACAACCTGAGAAATGTTAGTTTATAAGCTGTATGTTTTGTGCTCGAAATCAATCTTTCCATATGAAAAAACAACATTGCGGGAAAAGACTATGCCCAGTATAGGTCAAAAGGATGTTATATAGTGTTTTATCGTCTCCTGACTTAAGAATATCCCATTTCCGTACTATCTGAAGTACAATCTCTGTAAAGTTTCATTAATCTATACGCTGTAAATTATCGTTTGTGATTTTAACTGATGGATTTTTAAACAAAACAAGAAATTTGGGGATTATTTATATTCACTTTTAATTGTTGTTTACAACATGTAGAAAAATAAACAAAACTACACTGAATATTGTATGACGTATGTCATTGTTAATGTCGGAAATATAATAAGTTTTATACAGATAAGTTACACAGATACTCAAATGTAATAAAACGATTTCTATGATAAACAGCAAGTTACATACTTACAGCTTTCATTTAATTTTTGATTAATGAAAACTAACAAATTGAATTTTGAATTCATTTTGTTCACAGTTTGTATTGCTTCAAATAACATGGAAAATATAACTAATCAATTCATATACTGCATTTAATTGTTAGCAAACAACTGTACTTTATAATAAACTATTAATATACAATTAATGCTACACTGAAAACCCCACAGCCAGGTATGGAACTAGAAGTTTCTTTTAGACCAAAGGAACAAAGAAAATAAACCAAGATATGCAATGATCCATTTATTATCGCTGCAAACAAACATTTCTAGTAGATTTTCTCTGATAGTATGAAAATACTATTTCCTCATGTATGAACAGTGTTACAAGAACATGAGAGGCGTAACTTCGGCGGGAGTGATGAAGGTTCGTTTGCTTCCCCGACACCCTCCAGCTACGGGCTTGACACTAATTGTGATTTATATAAGGAATAACACATGTGTGATAGAAAAACCAAGAAAAGCAGGTACTCAATGAACAAATTGCTTTTATCGCTTACAGAAACAGCAGCCGACATCGATTTAAATTTGTTCTCGAAAAGAAGTATATTATTCTACCAGTAAAACATTAAGAAAATAAATAAGGTTCAAAATAAAATGGTTACTTCCAGCTTTATTTTGTTTATTAACAGAATCTTTGAAATGAGGCCGATTCAGGTGATTTAATTCAAAGATAGGTGAGGCTGCTTCATCATTCATATTTCATTTATGTTATGAAACCTTAAAGAAAACAAAACACATTACTGAAGAAGTCCTTAAAATTTTAAAATTTACCACAAATAAACTTATCCAGAAGTTCATTGTATCTCAATTGAGGATAGAAAAAACATCTCTGAACATGAACATATGTAGATGTGATGACAAAAAAATGTTTAAAGAACTGAAGAAAAGAGCAAAGACAATTGTACGTTTCATAAAACTTCATTTAACAACAACCAGGGTTTCAAAAACTTCATTTAACAACAACCATGGTTTCATAAAACTTCATTTAGCAAAAACTATGGTTTCATAAAACTTCATTTAGCAACAACCATGGTTTCATAAAACTTCATTTAGCAACAACCATGGTTTCATAAAACTTCATTTAACAACAACCATGGTTTCATGAGGCACAAATGATGCATTTACTGGCGAAATTATGGTCGTTAATACACGAAGATTTTGTGAAACATCCTCTTGTTTTTGTTCTTTTTTCAACTCTGTATTAATAGTTTCAAAAAGTACTGACAGTTTCAAGTATCAATTATACAAAATGTATCTCAGAACGGCTGACATGGGTATTAATACTTTTATTGATAAGGAGAGAACAACGTTTCGACAGTCCTAAGTCATCTTTTTCTTAACCTAAAGATGGCCTAGGAAGGTCGAAACGTTATTCTATCCTTATCAATAAATGTATTAATACCCATACCAGCCGTTCTGAGATACATTTTAATTTCAAGTGGGTTTCTCGTCATCAAGAATTATACGAAATATTTAAATATTATATTTCTAGGAGTTTCTTCAAAAATCGAAATTACTCTAACTGTTCTTATGTTACACTGTTTTTAGACGTGGGATTCACTCTTTAACTTAGGCCTGGCATGGCTAAGTGCGTAAGGCTGGCGACTCGTAATCCGAGGGTTCGCGCCCACGTCGCGCTAAACATCCTCGCCCTCCCAGCCGTGGGGGCGTTATAATGTGACGGTCAATCCCACTATTCGTTTGTATAAGAGTAGCCAAAGAGTTAGCGGTGGGTGGTGATGACTAGCTGCCTTCCCTCTAGTCTTACATTGCTAAATTAGGGACGGCTAGCACAGATAGTCCTCGAGTAGCTTTGTGCGAAATTCCAAAAAACAAACAAACAAACTCTTTTACTTCAATTTTTTTTAAATTTCCTTACATGTTTTTATATTTTTTAGTTATTTTCAAATAGAACAGTAGATGTGTTTATTTCTTTGCATTTCGTACTTCCAATTTACAATTAAACTTCAGAATAATACACAATATAATAAATGCAACAGAGGGAGAAAAGAAATTCGTTTATCCTTGCCTAATATTTTTGTAACTTGGAAAATAAAATTGCTCTGAATATTATGATAATAAATGGAAAGTTACTATTACTGAAGTGAATCTGGTAAGCAATGCCAACTTAAGAAATGATTTGTCTCTTGAAGGCGATGCTTTTAAGTACAGAAAAACTCAAATTATTAAAAACAAGAGTTTTGACGTTCAGCAACTGCTGAGGATTATTCTCAACCCATCAACATGGGTACATATTAAGCGATTAGTTTCATATATAGTTCAGGGAAAGCCAGTTTATCACCAGTATCATGTACTTGTTTTGTTACAAGAGTATGAAGGTATTTTACAGCACTTTGATTCGTGTAGTAAGTTCTTCTTCAAACTAATGTTGTTTATAAATGAGAACATTCAGTCACATCCAAAAACATGAATTTCAGCGAATACAAGTGTTTATGCACGTGACTGCATGTCACGTTACTACAGACAAATGCGTGATTATAGCTGCACGTGAATTGGAGGTCCGGGAAACGCACCGAATTACCTTAGTAGTTCAAGGAGGCCCAAACCTTGCCAAACCTCTTAGCTCTGTAAATTAGTAGCATTGGCATTTCAGGTACTTGTTTGTAAATGGTTCACAGCCAGGTTTTAGCAGAGGTAGTAGCGCAAAAAAGTGATGACACGCCGTTGTTCTATTGAACAAACCTCTAGAAAATGTGTCTTAAAATGATTTTCATTTACATATCATATTTCAACAAATAAAGAGAATTATGCAAACATTTTAAACAACAACACAAGTGTATAACAATTCTAAAATTACACAAACGTAGTTATTTAGTTCGGTTGTTTTGAAGTACCTATAGCTCAAATACATTAAAAATGCTGAGGCACAAAGCCACACAATGTGTTATTCGTATCTGCCCTCCACGAGTATTAATATCCGATTTGTAGCGTTGTACGTCCATAGACATACCGCTGTACTCCTGGTGTGTATGTGAGCAACGCTTCCTTCATCAATACTCTAAAAGACTCCACAGGCTATCTCACTGACCACATCAATACAAAGCTGCTGTTCCACAAGAGAAGCTTTTACCTATAAAGCCTATTTAAATTTGCTGTAGTTCAATAATTTTAATATAAAATATTATTTGTGTTTATACAACTTACACTAAATAAATTCTGGCCAACACTCTAACACTAATTTTTCGAAAATCAATACATTATTATTTCTCTAATTGAATTATCTCTGAGAAACTGATTTTGTTTTTCCATAAATATTCTATGATTTATAATCGCAAAGAATTTTTACCTGAAAAAAACCAAAACAAATATTGCTTTTTATCATTAAAATTTTTGTGGATTACTCCTGAGTTGTTTCTTGGAACAGATGAAGTTTCGTTTAGCTTGAGGTTTTCAGGTCTTAAATATTGTTTTTAATCATGTTTTAACTTACTTTTGTCTGGCGCTTTAACTAATGCTTAATTCAATTTAAGCATTACACTAGATGGTGAAACCTGTACCTATAGATATGTTTGTGGGAAACAAAGTCATAGACCTAAGGAGATCAAACTGTCACACATTTTGAAGATGACAGAAAACAGTAAATATACGTCAATTTTTTTATATTCGTTTCCAAAACTACTCATCTTTAAATATGCCATTTATTATCAGTTTTTTAATTAGTTTTCTTTTTAACAATCCGTTAAATTAATTTAAGTTAAATAATTTAATTTTATTGTGTAATGAATATCTTCATCATAGTTTTAAACAGATTTAAGCTTTAAGTTTCTTCTGATAATGTTCATAGAAACCAGATAGTTTTGGTTTTCAATAAACTATTCAAGAAGAGACAAAAGAACGTTTGTTTTAACATATTTATAAACACTTCTAGAATGTAAGCAGCCTTAATTAGTTCTTATTGTTATTTTCACACTGAATACCCTGAAATAACAATTTAGTTTGCATAATATACAATCTTGTTTAAAGGACTCAATCTGATCAGCTCTACACTATATGAAAATAAAGATAATACATCAATTAGAAGAATGTTTAATTAGCATGATTTTTTCCATAGAATCTATATTATAATTTTATAGTAGGGATGGATATATGAAATCGGTATTTATGTATAAATTAAAATGGTGCATTTTGCCTAAAAATGGTGCATACAAAAGTAGATACGTAAATATGCAGATGCATGTGTCCATTTTAATTTTTTCTACATCAAGATAATTTGCTTAATAAAAAGCGTTAACTAGTTCTTAAAATTGTCATCTAGCAAGTAAATGTAATATGATCGTTCTCCACACGTATTGCAGGCTGACAATTATAAAAAATATTTTATCACAGCTTCTACTTTGAATAAAGTAAGATAACACTTATATGGTTGTTTTATGAAAATGCTACACATTGGACTGTCTGCCTACTTAGGGGTATCAAACTACACATTTTAGCGTTACTCGTCTGTCAGCTTATCGCTGATTAACCGGGAGATTATAGGGTAAATATTTTGATGAAACCATGCCAACTCTGAACTCTAAAAGAAAGTTAGACTAGTGTTTTTTAAGTAAAATTTTATGACGCTTTCTAGATATCTAAAACTAATCTGTCATTTATTTGTACAATTCACCAAGTAAGTCTTAAAATAAACTGATGTAAGGCTAATTCTAATAAAAAAGCTTATAAAATTAAAAGCGCTATATACAAAGAATCACTTGAGCTAAAACTGGCTCTTGACTATTATGTTCTAAATGAACATGGTCACATTTTAAAGTGTTTTGTTAAAACGTTTCATCACATGTGCACTTTGAGGTGGGTCAACTCATTACTTGAAGACGAAGAACGATAGGAAAAACTAAACCGTTAAAGCAGGCCTAATACAAGAGTATGACACTTACTATGTCACTAGTTCTGTAAATAACCCATGTTAAAAAATACAAGTTTAATATTTCCATTCCTCATTATATTGATATGAGCTTAAACAGTTCTGAAAATCGCACTTAAAGATAGAATATAAAGGTTATTTCAACTATTCACGTGCAAACGTATAAATTCCACACTTTTATCCAATGTTAATATTTTATTGCCACTAAGTTTTAAGAGAACTGCAAAAACAAAATACAAGAACTATATTTGAAATCATATTTAAAAAAAACACTCACATAAATTACTTTTACTCTGATGCAACTCGGTGAACGAAACAGGTCAGCTGTACCTTTCAGCAACAATATTAATAAAAGAAGATAAATTTTTCGTCTCCAGATGATAACGTTTTATCATTAACTGAGGTGTAAAGGTAGTTTTTATCGTCAAATGTTTAAATACATCCAGTACAGACTACAGATTCTAAAAACTAACAAAATAGTTTCATCATTTAATTGAATCCACGGTAGTGTTACAGCAACTATACTTTCAAACTATAGATTTGAAGTTTTCAGAAACCGAAGTCCAACACTCTGTGCCCAACAAACGTAAAATAAAACAATTACATCAGGGGATTTGGTAGATTCAAACCTGTGCCAACTACTATTGTCCCCAGTAATATCTGTAGGTATCTCGAAGTGATATCGTTAACCAGAAATACCACGTCATATTTGAGGACCTTTCGAAAAATATCGTGAATATTGTTTAGGCTATGCTACAAGTGCATAGAAAATAATAAATTTCAAAACTGAGCAAATTAATAATCAACTACATATATACATTATATATATTATGTATATACACATTTTTATATGTAAGTCGGAGGGTTGTTTACCCTCTTCATAAATATTTTTCTAATAAAAATTACGAGTATATTTTGTGCATAGAAAAGTAAAAACAAAAAAGAGGTGCTTTCCATGGATCACATGTATTAAAGTTGTTAGTTTATGCATATATAGTATCTTACAACGAAGTATATGTGCCTCATAAAAACATAGAAATTACAAGGACAATGTGTTCAGTTTTCAGAGAAACCCACAATTGCATGCGATTACATACCTATTTACTATTAAACAAGTCATGCTAGATCCTAGTCATGAAGCCCCTAAGTCATTGTCAGTTTGGAATGTGGTTAGAGAAACATGATTATCAGCTTGAAATTATGCGCAACTTGCTTTTTCCGGAACTTATTTTAGATAGTGTGGTATCACAATCATCACATTGTTATAAATTGGTCGAATAAATGGCATGTGTCTTAACAATTGTGAAACAAACTCTTCTTCTGAATAAACTGACCATTTTTCCTAGAATAACGTTTATGCTTGGATAAAGCTTTCCTTGTGTCTTATACCTGTATATAGTTTTCTAAATAAATGGATTAATATTCCTTGAACAACTATTACACTTGAATAACGTTTTCCAAAGCAATTAACCAATTTTCCTTGATTAACTGTTATATATGGATAAAGGTTTTTACTTAAAAGGACCACCTTTACTTGAATAATTCTTATGCTTTGATATTCTTTTCACGAAGAGCTGATCCATTTTCCATGAATATGTACTATATATGGGTAAAGTTTATTAGATAAATTAATCAAGTTTCTCTGAATAATTGTTATACAAGGATAAAGTTTTCTAGATAAACGGATCAACTTTACTTGAATAATTGTTATCCTTTGATAGATTGTTTATGCAGAGTATTCATGATGAAACTTCGTAGAATGGACTGCAACTGCCTGTTGTAGAGACACAAGTGTAGAGCGGAAGACTTTCAAAACGTCGTTCTCTACACTAGTGTCCACACAACAAGCAGTTGCAGTCCATTCTACGAAGTTTCATCAATTGTTATCCTTTAATAAGTTTTAAATGGGTAAATATGAAGATTCATGTGTCTGTTTTAACTTTTATTACTCCTTAATATGGTGTTAAAGTAAAACTTCTATTAAACTTGCTTCCTTGTTAATAGACTATAAACGATTACTCGTATATTAATTATTGGGTGAATTTCTAAACGCTTTATACAATGAATAAAATGCTCAAAATCATTTTTAAAAAATTGCTCATTGAATACTTTTAATATTATTAAATTGTTATATAATTTCATTAGAACATATACATTCGTATGAGATGTTTCTTGTAAGTTCCATGCCCACATTTCTAGTAGTGACTTTAATGTGTAAATATCTTCTAAAGTCCCTCTTTAAAAATATGGTTGTTTTCTTAATACCATGCATATTTGAAGACTTGTTTAAGTATTTTATTACATTTTTTACGTTTAATACACATATTACGGGGTCATCACGGTTATTATCTCTCTCACAATAAAAAAGACACAAATAAATGTATTAGTTGGATAAAAAATATCTTGAAATGTAAACAGACTATGTGAAAACATGTGAATTTCTTTCATTTATAACATTGTCGTTAAATTATTGTTCTTAAATAGGTTACACGTTTGCTTGGTTTATTCAAAACCAAAAAAGAATGTTTGTATCTCATAAGCTTTTCTCTAAAATTATTATAAAGCGCCACCTGTACTCATGTATATAAGTTTGGTGTGTGTTATCGTATACGACGATCAAAGCCCATTTATAATATGGGAGAAAAAGTGAAGCCCGAAGAAATGTTTATGAACGAGACGTGCATTTATGTATTGTTACTACATACATCTGAAAGAGCCGCTATGATGTGCTAAAACTAACACAATGAAAATTAAAGAATGGATTTGTCTGTTATATGCACAAATGGACTTACTGTGTTAATGTGGTTAATTTTCCATTCATATCACTCCGGTACTTATGAAGTCATAGAAATCCTTTGGTAAATCCTTACCAAAAAACGTTTTTCAGCTAAATCCTGATAGTTTTATTTGTATTAAGGACTGGTCTAGTTTTTATGTTAACTACAGAACTTTAATAATTCACGTTTTTCATTTGTAATAAAATACTATTAACATGTTCAAATAAAAGTGCTAGACATTATACTTTGACAGTAAAAATATCCAAATATGCACCAACAACATTAAAGTTACAACAGATTAAAAATGGTTGGAAAATACAGAAATAGTTATTTTCCAGTGTCATAAAATATAGACATTAGTAGCAAAAGTAGAGAGTGTTTGCATTTATCATGATCTTTATAACTGGTTGTCGTCCAGCAGTTTGAATCAAATTATTCATTTCAAAATGAATTTCCTCAAGTTAATGAAACTTTTGGAATGTATTAAAATATCGTCTTTGCATGACAACTTAATGAAAATATTTGAACCAGTTCATTGTGCAAAATTCTGAAATTTAATTACTTTCAAACTGCAAGTCATAAAAATAGAATACTCTTCAACTATACTTATTATTATATTATGGCACATTCACGGAAGACAACTGAGAGTTTAAAACAATACTTTAAAAATAAAACGTGCCTATCTCAGAAGAATTTCAAACTGTTGTTAGGATACTAACATCTTTCAGTTGTCATTTTTTCTTTCTTTGCTTTTTAGTTGAACTATTACATTAAAATATTTGAATGATAAAAATATCTCGTTTAGATTAGTAGAAAAAATACATTCCTAAAAATTAATATTTAATATTTTACTAAAATTGATTATTTGATTTTCTTCACTTTTATTTTCAAAATATTGATGCTTAACTGCTTAATTTAGTTATAAAATTTGAAATCTGCAGTAATAACATAGTTGATATTGGGTTTTTATTTAGCATACAAAGTCCACTGCACAATTTTATAATATGAATATTATTCTACTATTTCAGAGTATGAAGAGTCGTCTACCACGCTGTAATGGAACTACATAATAATCATCGTCTTTTGCACCTTACGAGAACCACTGAACTCTTTTTTGTATAAAACTTGTCGTTTGTATATTATTTTCTTTGTGAACCATCCTGCTATCAGAGGGTACTAAGCTAACCTCTATCATTTCATACAAAATCAACCATATTGCCGTTCTATACAATGACATCATGTTTGTGAATATTTATCAGATAAACAGTTCGTTAGCACTGTCAAATTTTAGTCGTTATTAACTACAATTTTACAGCCGTATCGACATTAAAGTTTGGAAGAACAATTAATATTCAGAACGTTTATTTAAAATAAGATAAGAGATGAAAAATCGTGAAAGACCTAAATTGTCAAGAAACGTGTTTATAACAATTCTAGAAGAACGAGTGTCCTTCATCTAGTCACGAGCCTACGTATTTCATAATAAAGTGAAATGATACACTACCGAAGTTTTGTAATTAATTTTACATTTGAATATATTAATTAACAATAACTAAATGTTTAAAAAATTATCAGTATAATTATTTGACATACACAGTTCAAGTTTCATTTGTTTCATTTTTCGAAGCATTGCTGTCAAAGAAATCAACATACGTAAAGTTTTTCTCGTGTTTCTAAAGTAATGCAAAATATTCACTACATAAAAAACAATTAATAGTCTAATGGAGAATGACAAAACTTATCATAAACTGATTTAGCACTAGGGAAGTTACAGAAGTGAACGCAACAAAGTTTCAGAAGGTGTAAAATTATCATACGCTGCAAATCTATTTTAATCGCGATTTAAATATTACTCATTGAAACAACGAAACTGTATTCCTGCAATTAAAATTTGATTTATTCTCGATAAACTGTGAAAAAAAGTATTAGTTTTAATATATTTAAGTGAGAATTCACATTCATTACTCTTTTTGTAACGCAGTAGTTTGGGAACATAATCATATATGCATTATATTAACCTTATTTTAGGATGTCTACAAAAGTAATATAACAGAGTATATAAACTTTAAAAGCACATTATGTACCATCGGTCAAATTAATGACTTGAGGCCGAATCAATGAAACCTTCGTCGAATTCTAAGTAATCTACGGGTACGTTAAACCGAGTTATTGTAATTTGTTTAATTTTAACTGTACAAAAGTGAACACGTTGTCCATCTTGACACAGCGGTAAACTTCAAGGTTTATGACACTAAAGTTCGCATAGAATCATTTGTGCAGTTTAAAGTAAAAAAAAAAATATATATATATATTGTCTTTGATTAATATTAGATTAAGATTTTATGATTAATCTATTAAACGGTTTCTGTAAGTTCAGTCTACTATGTTCTTAACAAAATGGTGAACTTAAGGCACAGAAAGTATTTTGATGATACTGTTTGTTTTTCTTAAGATATTATTTTACACAACCTCTGTTTCATTCATTCTATATTCATTCAGATATATTTTGGGTGAATTCAAGGGAATAATTAAATTATGATTCTCAAGTTATATCCTAAATGATATACGACTTTATATCCGGTAAGACAGTGTTGTTTCTATTTTAATTAATAACTATATATATGTTATGACCGATATTTTGATTTGCGGTGAAACTATCTCAGTAACTGCTATAAAGTTATGACAATTCAATATTAATCTTTATCATGGTTAGTAGCTTATACTATTACGTAATCCTAGTTAATAATTATCTTTTATCACTAAATTCTATTAATAATTATTTTACATATTATATTTTGCTGTTAATCTACTACGTTAGCATTTTCGACAAGAAGACAAAGAACCTGTTTTCTGTCATTGCATGAAGTTCTCTAATTATGACAGCAAATTAGC
This sequence comes from Tachypleus tridentatus, assembly GCF_004210375.1. Taxonomy (NCBI): domain Eukaryota; kingdom Metazoa; phylum Arthropoda; class Merostomata; order Xiphosura; family Limulidae; genus Tachypleus; species Tachypleus tridentatus. The sequence goes on along the minus strand of NC_134836.1, from coordinate 81,638,729 downwards.
AAAAGAAAAGTAAGAAATAAACTGGTTCGTGTCTGCGATAGAAATATCATATTACCGAATTAATAATGAGATATACGAGCTCGTGCAAGCTATTAATCACAACAACGTTTACACTTTATGAGAAACTGTTTCGTTATTTTAAAGTCTTCTCAACACTTTAATTTCTCATGGCCGTCTTACTTTTCGTTGTTATAAAGGTCTTCTTAAATGTTATGTTCGTGACAAGTGAATTTTGTTTTAACACATAATATTTTTTATTGTTTTTTTAATATAATCAAGTTTATTTTACACTGCCAAGGAATACAAAATTAATGTTAATAATCGCAACGTATTATTTTTAGAATGGCTTAGAACTATTATGCTGAGGCAGTTCTTGCGTCGGGGGCAGGAATTGATAGCTCATTGTGCAGCTTTGTATTCTCAAGACGACTGACATGTGTATTAGCACATTAATTAAAATAAATTACAGAACACCGTTTCGACCTTCTTAGGTCATCTTCAGGTGAACAAACATCTCGTCATGATGAATTGTTCTGCTTTGTTAATTATTTGCTTTAATTGATGTTAAACTTCTTGCCAAAATATTAAATAGTTAAAACTATTTTTAACATACTTTTTACAGTTATCTAATTTCAAGCTCTTAATAAGTCACTATATTTAATTAAATTATCACGAAAAGTATGGAATATTACGTATAAATCAACAAATGTATGTATTGTATAAAATAAATATAAATTATTCCTTCAATAGTCAGTATACAAAACATAACACATTCCTCAGACAAGTTACAAGATATATTTCACAATTGCAAATTACTATCCATAAGTTTTTACGTAGTTTTCAATAGACTACGGCGTGCGTTTTCCTCTCATAAAGCCGATCTTTAATATAACGTTTGTGGTAAGGAATGTTCTTAAGGTGTATAATATTCATAATTTGTTTTTATGTTATGCATTAAAAATCTCATATGTTTCTTTAATTAATGATATAACTTATTTAACATAAGGTACACATTTTATTGTATAACGTCCAAAAACTAGTCTTTGATGCAAATGTAATTATATTATTGAAAAGGAATAATACAAAAACAATACAATAAAAACATTACAAAATGCAATTTTTACAAAGAAACAACAACAACACTCACTAATTCACTAATTGGTAGAACGTGACACATTTAACATTGTTGTGAGAGATAAAACTTTGTGCAGATTTGGGGTACGTTAACACTTACAATGCTTTATATATTTTCATTTCCTTCATGAATAATGTATCTATTTAATACCTATTGCTAACTTCTTGAAAACGTTTTATTCTTAACGAGGACTAGGGGGATTTTGACTGGGTTATGAAAAGAGAAGTGTTATCTATATAAAACTTAAGGGTAGCACATATAAAAGTTATCAAGAAATAAAGAAAAACTTTTAGAATGAGAGACACTGTGATATTAATATTGTGAGCATATTCGTTAAGAGATTATACTCATTTCAATAATCATTTTCTCACATTATGTAATTATCAACCTTAGACAGATCGCTATTTCATTTGTGAAACATGAAATTAAATACTGATAAATACTGAAAGTAGAAAAATGTGCATTTTCTTTTAGTTCTCTCTCTCTGTGTCACTTGTTTGTTTTTATTAATCATCTCGAGTCATATTATCTGTTGATTAAACCAAATTATCAGATTACTCATCTGGTAATGAAAGAGTAATACTGAGAACAATGCTCATGAACAAATCATTTTCAATCTCAAACTCAGTTAATGACATAAATAGGAAGCTCAAATATTAAGGACGAGCCCATATTTTGAGAGTTCCAGAACACTCAATATTTCAAAGCTTCGTTTTATTTGATTGAGGTCTGTAATCGGAATATTTTTATTTTTGGTCTGAGAATCATCTGAAGCTCAAATTGCAGTTGCCATTTGCCACAGATGCTTTACTCATATGTATCGATTTCTCCTAGCACGTTCCCTTGGCTGTGGCTTTGCTTGATAATAGATAGGAACGGTGGGAATCTCGTTAATCCTTTCATGAGCATCACTAATCAGATGACGAGACATTTGGCTACCGATATTTCAAATTACCCAATTTTACGTCATGGTCAACGATACCGACAGATACCGTAGGTTGAAGCATGAATGACTTAATACGGGGATTGAAGTCGATAATTCCTACCAAGAGAGATGTTCTTTATTTTTCACTTTCCATTGGATGTCAAGCGTATAGAGGATTGTACACCTACACAAAAATTCTTCGAAATATTTGGACTTAATGTCCCGGTCTGCTAGAACTTCCGTGTTTTCAGGCAACCAGGCACCGCGGGCACCTACTGGGAGACTGTGGAAAACGACGGAAGTAGCACCTGTGAGATCTTTTATTTGATGTGCTAGATCTTCATATCTGGAGACCTTTGACTCGCATGCTTCTTGTAACGAGTTATACATGAGTTCATAACGGACAGTCACGTCAACAACCACCGCTTTATTATCACGGTGGAAGATCAGATCCGATCATCGGCGTTCTCCTTTATCTGTCTCAAAGGTGGATTCTTGAAGAACCTTCCACCCTTTGTAGGAACCCTCTTTTACCAAGTTGTCACATATCTTATTGTGACGGCGTATTCTCACTGACTTTAACTTCAGACATTAACCGCTAAGATGGCATAGGGTCTCTCTCGTGGCTGTACATCCCCGACTTTTAGCAGAGTCTTTGTTCTTACTGAGGTTACCTTTGCTGAGGGCCTTCTTTGTAGAGTATACATTAGCACTCATAGCTAGACACTTCATCCGTTGGTGGGCTTTCACACCGATCGGCTTAGGTAACTAGTGGTTGGCAGATGTTGAACCTTTGAAGAGCTATACACCGTGCTCTTGCAGGGCAAGTCTTTCCCAGTTTTTTCTTCTCATATCTCCCCAATTAGAATGATATGTTCCAAATATCTAGTCAGACTTAGGTGTCGGAAGTCCGGCTTTCGTGGCAATACCCTTGGTGGCTCCCAATAAACCATCTTCTTCTGGCAAGTATGATGTTACTTTCTTCGAAGAATATATAAGTCTCAAATACGTTTTGATCTTTAACGTTAGAATAAGAGACTCCAGCTTCATAATTGCTAGACCCCCGTCACGATGACGTGAGTAAAGCAGACCATCGGCCGAGCAAACTGGAAGATGACACCATTTTTTACAGCCTTCTTTATCAGATTGTCCATTTCTTTTAACAATCTGTTATTAACTTTGCCCAGTTCAAGTTGGTACAAAATCAAGGGCACAGCGAATCTACAGAGCATTTTCACCCTCTGGTTTGGTTTGAGGGGTGCGATCGAGATATTGTTTATCCACTTCTCAAGAGTTGGTTCTACAGGCTCGCTGTAGACCCCTGTCCATGGACAAACATTTTCTCCGAGATATCGGTATGACTGTTCGGGTCCGATCATCAGGAATGTGTCACCGTTGACTGACCACGGAGGACAGTCGTTAACAGTGAAGGTCTTACTGGACCCAAATCAGCATTCCGGCATTCTTTCAGATGTTCAGACTGAGGCCGTTACCCGAGAAGTATTCGTTCACATGTTAAACATTACCTGGAGATTGGCATGGTCTTTCGCCAAAACTGCCATAACATCAGCATATGCTTGGGTTGAGACTGGTTCTAGTTTCTTGCTTAGCGATATGCCTCGGCCTTTTTCTTCAAGTTTGCGTATGAGAGGGTCCACAGCAATATTAAACAGAATAGGAGACATAGGGTCTCTTGTTTGACACCTTTGGAGTGGGCTTATTGGGTTGGTATTTTGCATACCTACTCGAAAGGTTGTCGTACTACCTAAATACATCTTCTCCACAATCTAGATGAAATGTGGGTGAACTTTGAATCTAACAAGGCTGGTTAAGAGGTATTTGTGGTCAACAATTAAAGGCTTTAAAGGCTTTACACAAGTCAAGAAAAGCCATAGCCAGAGACCCATTTGGCTACCTTAAGAGAGTCATAGTTACTCCCGCCTTCTTAATGAGATAAGTAATGTAGTCCTAAGTATGGATAATACATAGATAAGTAAAATTGCAGAACTGAATTTTAGAAAATATACTAATAACCATCGGTAAGGAGTTCTTTGTTCATAGAATTTCAATATTTGAATCTATATTTTTACCTTTTAAATAAACTGTAATGCCTACCCGTTATGACATGTACATTGTCTTGTTAATTAATGCAAGTAGGTAACGATGCTGTAAGGTTCGCAATGTTTATATATATATATATTCCTGCTGAAGTCCACTAAGGTACCAAGTGTTTATTTGTATCGTTATAAAACTACTAATTCCTAAATTATCGTGCAATTTACTATAATGCAACGAAAATATCATATACATACCTTTTCTTTCAGAATTTTCTCAAAAGTTACACAAAAGGATATTTATAATTTTTAATCAATAAACTAAAGGGAAGGATTCTAGTCAACATCACCCATCGCCAACTTTTGAACTACTGTTGTGTGACCGAATAGTAACAGCCACTCTTATGGTGCACCTAATTCCCTCCAAAAGTGCGTTTTTGTGGCAACGGGGCTCAAACATCGATTTTTTCATTCACAGTTCTAAAATGCTAACACTAAAACACGTTCAGTCCATTATTATAAGCCTATTTTAATTGCCCTAAAACAATCTCAATATGGAAGGGTTTTTTGTTTCTTTGATGTTAAGTGCAAAGCTACACCATGGGTTATTTGTGCCATGCCCACTGTAAACAATAAAATCCGATGGGTTGTTTGACTTGGAAAGGGTGTGTAATTGTTGATGCACATATGAGAAGGAAAATTCATGCTCTTTGGATACAGAATACCAAGTGGAAATGCAAGAATGCAGGAGAGCAGGGAGAAAAATGTAATTTATGCTGTTGCAGCGTAAGGCGAAACGGAATGTGCTTAATACTAAATGAAAAATTGAAATAGAAAGTAATTAAAGTAGAAAGAATGAGTGAAAAAATTATGATGGTAAAGATGACTTTTGGTAACATTGTTATAAGGCAGGTATCGGTGTATGTTCCACAACAAGGTGGTCAAGACAAGAAGAAAGAACAACTTAGGGAATATTTTGAGAAAATTATCAGTAGCATACCACTAACAGAAAGAATTATAACTGAAGAGGACCTATTTTGTTATTGTGGAGAAAGACAATCTGGTTTTCAGAGTGTGTATGGAGTATAAAAATCAAAAAATAAAGAGGGAAAGAGGGGTCTAGAATTGGTAGAGGTTTTATATCTTATCGGTAGTGGATTTCAGAGAAGAGTAAAGCATTTAATTACGTATGAAAGTGGTTAGAATGGAAGTCAAATTGGCTCTATTTTTGTCAGTCAAAAACGTATATCAAGAACAACAGTAACTGCAAAGTGATTTCTGAGAAGGAAATAGCGAACCTACATAGGTCTTTGGTAATAGATACAAAGGTACAGAGAGAAAACAGAATCTTTATATAAATGGCAAACAAGGGTTAAAATTAAGACGAAGAAATTGGAGTGGAAAATATTAATAAATTCGAAGAATAAATAACACTATGTAACAAAATGTTTACTTTTTCTTGTTCCTAGGTAGATAGTGGTATTTCTAAATTGCTTACACCTAAAGTACATAGAAAAGACCTGTGTTTTTCTTCAAACTTTACTCTTGTGACCTGCGTAATGAAATTTTCAAATTTATTCATTTTCCAGAACATTTCTAGGCAGATTCAGAGCTGAGTAGCTGATAGAGAATTTTCTCAAACTTACAAGAATTTTCAAGAACTTTTTATAATGTTGTAGAAGTTACGAAAACTTTCAAGAACTACCCATAGTAATATATATATATATATAGAGAGAGAGAGAGGGGCTTACCACTCACCACTTCAGTTTAGTTATAACTGCCAAAGTGAACACATAGACCTATCTGATTTTATCAGAGATACCATCAAGAAGCTGCAAGCATTCCCCAGACGCATTCTGCTATGGATGTGGTCAATTTATCAAGACAAGAGCAAAAAAGTACTCTATGACAGCATCTGCTAAAATGTGTGAAGCCTACAAGATATATTTTGGCATATGTTGTTTTATTCAAACCTTATGTAAATGAAAATGTGCAAATTTACCCGTTTTTACACGGAAAACAGGTTAATTTTTAAATTTCATTATCCAGGTCACAAAAGCAAAGTTTGATGGGAATAATGGCCATTTTCTGTACGTTTACAACATAAGCGCTTAAGAAATAACACATACTATCCAGGAACAAAATTTGTGTTACATAGTGTAATCAAACATAGAGACAAAATGCAAAAAAAAAAATTAATGTGTAATTGAAGGAAAAGACCTGGATCAGGAATGGGAAAGTATTACAGTTTTACTGTTGGAGACACCTGTTAAGATTATTGAGTATCAAAAGGAAGTAAGGAACAAAATAAAGGCACATGTTTGAGAAATTAGAAATTATAGCAAGTGATAAAAGACATCAGAAAAATATTCAAAGAGTCACGAGGAAATGGAGCAATACGTCACGTATAGAGAGACTGAAAGGGGTGCCAAGATTCAGTGGCTGCAGGAAAGAATGAGCTTTCGAGGAGTGATATAGCAATCGGAAACGCTTAAAGAATTGTTTGTTTGGTTTCTTTTGAATTTTACGTAATGTTACACGAGGGCTGTCTACGCTAGCCGTCCCAAATTTAACAGTGGAAGGCTAGAGGGAAACCATCACCACCTACAGCCAACTCTTGGGCTATTCTTTTACCAACCAATAGTGCGATTGATCGTCACGTTATAACACTCGCGTCACTGAAAAAGTAAGCATATTTGTGAAAAGGAAATTCGAACTCGCGACTCGAAAATTGAAAGTCAGGCGCCCTAAACATTTGGGCATGTCAGGCCCGCCTGAAGGAGAACAGATGATATATAAAATAACTAAGTACAGAGAAAGATCACGAAGAGATATTAGATAACACAAACTGGTCAATAGCTGTTAAGGGCATATAAAAACGATAGAGAAGAGGTGAATGTAAAGTAAAAGAGATTATACAAATGTTGTAGGTAGAGTTCAAGAGCCAATTGGGAAAATAAACAGATAATGAAAAGGAAACAAGGTAAGAAGAATAGTCCAACAGATGTGACAGTTGAGATTATTAGAGCTGTGGTTAATGAAAAAGTAGAAGTGACCAAGGCCATGATGATAGTATGAGATGTAGAAAAAAATCCAGAATACTAGAGGAAAAGTACAATGATACTTATATATACAAGAGGGTAGTGATACATTGGAATGTGGTAATTATATAAGCATTAAACTAACTGAGCATAAACTTAAAATCTTCGAGGGAATAGCTGAAAATCAGTTAAAGAAATCATATCAATATATGAGAAACAGTTTGTTTTTATGCCAAGAAAGGGTATGATGATTTGTAGACTTAGAGAAGATGTATGACAGAATTCCGATGTAAATCGTTTCTTGATGTGTAAGAAAGAAAGGGATTCTGGATGTCTGCGGGTGCAAAGACATGGGTAAGTAAGAAAGAAAAGAATTAAAGGTAAGATTGGGTCAAGAGTCAGTTCTTAGCCCATTCCTTTTTATGACAGTGATTGATATCATATCAGAAAATATCAGAAAACGATTGTTTTGGAGGTCGTTATTTGCTGAGAATCTAATGATCTCGACTACAAGCAAGGAGGATCTACAAGTGAGATATAGACTGTGGAAAGAACAGTTGAAGAGAGGTGGGCTTAAGTTAAATACAGAGAATATTAACAAAAAACAGCTTGGATAGGGGATAACCGAAACAGATGAGCTTAAATAACCCGGGTCACAATGTGAAAAAAGGGAATTGAACTCCATTCGATTTTCATTGTTGAACTCAAAGATAAGGGTATTTTTCCTTTTTATTTGTATGTGGGTGATGCGACCTGGAAGTAAGAGAGAGAGAGTAAGGAGTGTATGGTAAATGTGTGTAGGAGAGGATTTCGGAAATTGTTTGTGACAAGAAAACCCAAGGAAATTGAAAAGTGTGATTTATAAGACAGTAGTTGGGCTAATTCTGTTGTGTAGAGCAGAGACATGGACGTTGATAGGGAAAAAAGAAAGTTTGCTGGAAAGAAGGAAAATTAACGTTACGTAAGATGAAAAATATGATTGTGAGTGATGATATTAGCAAGTGAACTGGGATATACAAGATAGCAGAAGAAGCTCATGAAGGTAGACTAAAGTGATGTGGACAAAAGAAAAGATGGAAATAACCCAGCGAGAAAAATATTTGGGATTCCAGTATAATAGACGGAATAGAGGACATTGGAAAGCTATAATATACATGAGAAAGGCAGATGTAACACTGACAAATTTATGGAATAGACATTATTAAACAAGGACTTCCCGAACGGCAGACCCCAAAACTAGATGTGATCAAGGTTGAATGAACAGGAAGAAAAAGTTTGCAGAATAATGTTATTTGCTCAAGAAAAAACTATGAAGGGATGAAATTAGCAGTTTGTTCATAGTTTCAAATCCTCGAAAATGAAAGTTGCGATATGAGAGTTGTTGTTGTTGTTGCACTGGAAATGAAAAAAAAAATCAAAGACTGATGCCATAAATAGTTACAAGTTGTGTTTAAAACGAAATACATCGAGCAAATAAACATGTAATTGTGACATGCTCCATTTTCATTTAAAATGAATATTTAATGAGTAAGATTTCTAAAGCCATATTCTCATGCCATCTTTTCATATAGTTTCTGACATATAAGGAAAAGGTTTCAGAATATTCAGATGGACTATAAAAGTAATAACTTCAATATAAATATCGAAAAAAATACTTGTCCAATCTTCACTTACATGTTGAAAAGCTTAAGAGAGAAACAAAATGTATATTTATTTAGAATATCACTATCGTTATGTATTTTAATTCAAAGTTAAATGCAATGTGAAAAACAAGGAAAAAATAAACAAACTGAAACCCATTGAATTTTCATCGTGTAACTTAAAGGTAACAGTGTTTTCATCTATATCTGTTTATTTGGATAATAATAATCATAAGCGAACTAACTTTAATCTAAATCTTCAAAACAGTTCGTAATAAGGTCAAATTCATATGTTATGCTATGTTTGATTAAACTTACAAGTTATAATATTGACAGTTTTTGTTATGTACAACACTTTGTTCGATATGAACAGTATTTTTTGTATGTCTTTGTTTTCTTAACACACACACATACATACATATACATATAATAATATAGACCCAAATAGAAAGAGAGAGGGGTAATGCAGTAAAACCAAACTACGTGGAATGAAAAATGAAAATTATATCAGCTTACACGCATACAATATACTGATTAAAAACTTATTGATGTCATTTTCTCCTACGCATTTTTTGGTTTATTTAAAATATCTCCCTGGAGTTACTAAGTTAAATATTAAAAATTAATGTATATACACATTGAACAAAAGTATATATGCAGAAAAGATGTATAGCTTTTCTGCATATATTTTTTTCAATTTTGATTATATAATTTTAAAACCACGTTTTCTAACATCAGTTACAAACTAAGAATATTCTAAGTTATTGCTTATAACAGTAACATTTTTAAACGCCACTCTGTAATTGTTATACATTTTATGAAAATGTTAGCATGAAACAAGTTATACTATATAGATAAACCATATAATATACCATATTCAATTAAAATAACTGCATAAGGATCAAATACAAGAAGTGGTATACTTACTTTGAGCATAGACAACAGTTCGAAACAATATCGGAAGAAAAACTAGACAGAGTTCTAAAGCATTAGGGATCGTCCACGTTTTCATCTTCTTAAGTTCAGTTTTTGAAACTTCACAAAAGTCTATTTTTATTCTAACATGTATAATTATATAGCCCTTTTTTACTACAGAACTTTTTGGTTAAGATTTTGGGGCTATATTTTAATAAATACAGTTTTGTGGGTATGACACTTGCAAAAGTCGGAAAGTTTAAAAACGCGTCGCTATTTGTAAGTTTCCTTCAAATATTCGCCACAAAAGTTATAATTGTCGCATCAGAAGAGTTTGGCAGTTTATGTTGCTGCTGTTTGTTGGTGGAACGTTATACTCACGTGCAGCTCAGGAAACGAGTTACATGAGGACAAGAGAAGTGTTCATGGCGCAGTTGAACTCGATCTTGTTGACTCAGTTGTATTTTAATTCGTATATGGTGTGATAGGGTGTTGACATAAGAGAGCGGTGATGACGTAACAAGAGGCGGGACTTAATAAAAACCTTTATTAAGCACGTGCGTGTGAAAATTCAATGTTTGCATTTCGTTGCTACCTTCGTATAAATTTTAAACATTATGCTCCACTTCATCATAAACCTACTGTAATGTACTAAGATATGTTTTACAATTTACGTAAAACTGTGAATTTTTCCTGTATTTTCATATCAAGCAAATAAAATTGGATATTATATTTTACTTCATTAAAACGAGTCTCTTTAAACTGGAGTATCCTTAATATATATTACGAGCATGTGGATTTAAAGCGTTATGAAAACATTCATATCCATAAGGATGAATCAAAGTAATTAAATGAGAAAAATTTAAACCAAATAAATATTAAAACACATTCAGAAATAAGTGCAAGCTTGATTCTTATACCCGAGTTATCATTAAAAAACTATACTCAATGGTTCAATATGGTGATTAAACATTTTAAAATAAGAATATTTCTAAACCATCTGTATATTGGTTTTACTAAAGAAGAAGTTCTGTTAATTCTTGTTTAGTTATTTATATCTGGAAAGTAAATTGTTAATAAAGGATTTTAATATTCACTGCTTATTAGTTACTCAAGTAACACTGTTTCACTTTGGATATTGCAGTTGTTTTACTAGTTCCAAAAGACCATTTGAAAATTTTGTTTAACTTAAATCTTTAATGATCAAACAAGCTTATATCTTAAAGAATTGTTAAAACACTGGGATAATTACTACCGATAATATTATCAAACAGCTAATGTTGCCTATCATCCTTCAAGCTGAAATGAATTGTTACAAACGTTGTTTTCTAGACACGTAGGAGGTTTTATTTGAAAACTTCAAACTACTTTAAACTGGTAGCTTTTGAGTGACATAACCAGTAAGTCAACAAGTAAATATTAATCTGTCGAAAGTAACAATTTTGTATATATTCAGAAGGTATTTAAATATTATATGGTGTGATAAATAAACATCAAAGTGGTCTTTAAGTGGAATTACTAACACAATAAACATCAAGGTGGTCTTTAAGTGGAATTACCAACACAATAAACATCAAGGTGGTCTTTAAGTGGAATTACCAACACAATAAACATCAAGGTGTTCTCTAAGTAGAATTACCAACACAATAAACATCAAGGTGGTCTTTAAGTGGAATTACCAACACAATAAACATCAAGGTGGTCTCTAAGTGGAGTTACCAACACAATAAACATCAAAGTGTTCTCTAAGTGGAATTACCAACACAATAAACATCAAGGTGGTCTTTAAGTGGAATTACCAACACAATAAACATGAAGGTGGTTTCTAAGTGGAATTACCAACACAATAAACATCAAGGTGGTCAGTAAGTGGAATTACCAACACAATAAACATCAAGGTGGTCTTTAAGTGGAATTACCAACACAATAAACATCAAAATGGCTACCAGAGGAGGAAGAAGAAGATTAAAATGGTTTTGACTTGGAGTTACCAACACAATAAACATCAAGGTGGTCTCTAAGTGGAATTACCAACACAATAAACATCAAGGTGGTCTCTAAGTGGAATTACCAACACAATAAACATCAAGGTGGTCTCTAAGTGGAGTTACCAACACAATAAACATCAAGGTGGTCTCTAAGTGGAGTTACCAACACAATAAACATCAAGGTGGTCTCTAAGTGGAATTACCAACACAATAAACATCAAGGTGGTCTTTAAGTGGAATTACCAACACAATAAACATCAAGGTGTTCTCTAAGTGGAATTACCAACACAATAAACATCAAGGTGGTCTTTAAGTGGAATTACCAACACAATAAACATCAAGGTGGTCTCTAAGTGGAGTTACCAACACAATAAACATCAAGGTGGTCTCTAAGTGGAGTTACCAACACAATAAACATCAAAGTGGTCTTTAAGTGGAATTACTAACACAATAAACATCAAGGTGGTCTTTAAGTGGAATTACCAACACAATAAACATCAAGGTGGTCTTTAAGTGGAATTACCAACACAATAAACATCAAGGTGGTCTCTAAGTGGAGTTACCAACACAATAAACATCAAGGTGTTCTCTAAGTGGAATTACCAACACAATAAACATCAAGGTGGTCTTTAAGTGGAATTACCAACACAATAAACATGAAGGTGGTTTCTAAGTGGAATTACCAACACAATAAACATCAAGGTGGTCAGTAAGTGGAATTACCAACACAATAAACATCAAGGTGGTCTTTAAGTGGAATTACCAACACAATAAACATCAAAATGGCTACCAGAGGAGGAAGAAGAAGATTAAAATGGTTTTGACTTGGAGTTACCAACACAATAAACATCAAGGTGGTCTCTAAGTGGAATTACCAACACAATAAACATCAAGGTGGTCTCTAAGTGGAATTACCAACACAATAAACATCAAGGTGGTCTCTAAGTGGAGTTACCAACACAATAAACATCAAGGTGGTCTCTAAGTGGAGTTACCAACACAATAAACATCAAGGTGGTCTCTAAGTGGAATTACCAACACAATAAACATCAAGGTGGTCTCTAAGTGGAATTACCAACACAATAAACATCAAGGTGGTCTCTAAGTGGAATTACCAACACAATAAACATCAAGGTGGTCTCTAAGTGGAATTACCAACACAATAAACATCAAGGTGGTCTCTAAGTGGAGTTACCAACACAATAAACATCAAGGTGGTCTCTAAGTGGAATTACCAACACAATAAACATCAAGGTGGTCTCTAAGTGGAATTACCAACACAATAAACATCAAGGTGGTCTCTAAGTGGAATTACCAACACAATAAACATCAAGGTGGTCTCTAAGTGGAATTACCAACACAATAAACATCAAGGTGGTCTTTAAGTGGAATTACCAACACAATAAACATCAAGGTGTTCTCTAAGTGGAATTACCAACACAATAAACATCAAGGTGGTCTTTAAGTGGAATTACCAACACAATAAACATCAAGGTGGTCTCTAAGTGGAGTTACCAACACAATAAACATCAAGGTGGTCTCTAAGTGGAATTACCAACACAATAAACATCAAGGTGGTCTCTAAGTGGAGTTACCAACACAATAAACATCAAGGTGGTCTCTAAGTGGAATTACCAACACAATAAACATCAAGGTGGTCTTTAAGTGGAATTACCAACACAATAAACATCAAGGTGTTCTCTAAGTGGAATTACCAACACAATAAACATCAAGGTGGTCTTTAAGTGGAATTACCAACACAATAAACATCAAGGTGGTCTCTAAGTGGAGTTACCAACACAATAAACATCAAGGTGGTCTCTAAGTGGAATTACCAACACAATAAACATCAAGGTGGTCTTTAAGTGGAATTACCAACACAATAAACATCAAGGTGGTCTTTAAGTGGAATTACCAACACAATAAACATCAAGGTGGTCTCTAAGTGGAATTACCAACACAATAAACATCAAGGTGGTCTCTAAGTGGAGTTACCAACACAATAAACATCAAGGTGGTCTATAAGTGGAATTACCAACACAATAAACATCAAGGTGGTCTTTAAGTGGAATTACCAACACAATAAACATGAAGGTGGTTTCTAAGTGGAATTACCAACACAATAAACATCAAGGTGGTCAGTAAGTGGAATTACCAACACAATAAACATCAAGGTGGTCTTTAAGTGGAATTACCAACACAATAAACATCAAAATGGCTACCAGAGGAGGAAGAAGAAGATTAAAATGGTTTTGACTTGGAGTTACCAACACAATAAACATCAAGGTGGTCTCTAAGTGGAATTACCAACACAATAAACATCAAGGTGGTCTCTAAGTGGAATTACCAACACAATAAACATCAAGGTGGTCTCTAAGTGGAGTTACCAACACAATAAACATCAAGGTGGTCTCTAAGTGGAGTTACCAACACAATAAACATCAAGGTGGTCTCTAAGTGGAATTACCAACACAATAAACATCAAGGTGGTCTCTAAGTGGAATTACCAACACAATAAACATCAAGGTGGTCTCTAAGTGGAATTACCAACACAATAAACATCAAGGTGGTCTCCAACACAATAAACATCAAGGTGGTCTCTAAGTGGAGTTACCAACACAATAAACATCAAGGTGGTCTCTAAGTGGAGTTACCAACACAATAAGTGGAGTTACCAACACAATAAACATCAAGGTGGTCTCTAAGTGGAATTACCAACACAATAAACATCAAGGTGGTCTCTAAGTGGAATTACCAACACAATAAACATCAAGGTGTTCTCTAAGTGGAATTACCAACACAATAAACATCAAGGTGGTCTCTAAGTGGAGTTACCAACACAATAAACATCAAGGTGGTCTCTAAGTGGAGTTACCAACACAATAAACATCAAGGTGGTCTTTAAGTGGAATTACCAACACAATAAACATCAAGGTGGAATTCTCATAAGTGGAATTACCAACACAATAAACATCAAGGTGGTCTCTAAGTGGAATTACCAACACAATAAACATCAAGGTGGTCTCTAAGTGGAGTTACCAACACAATAAACATCAAGGTGGTCTCTAAGTGGAGTTACCAACACAATAAACATCAAGGTGGTCTCTAAGTGGAATTACCAACACAATAAACATCAAGGTGGTCTCTAAGTGGAATTACCAATAAACACAATAAACATCAAGGTGTTCTCTAAGTGGAATTACCAACACAATAAACATCAAGGTGGTCTTTAAGTGGAATTACCAACACAATAAACATCAAGGTGGTCTCTAAGTGGAGTTACCAACACAATAAACATCAAGGTGGTTTCTAAGTGGAATTACCAACACAATAAACATCAAGGTGGTCAGTAAGTGGAATTACCAACACAATAAACATCAAGGTGGTCTTTAAGTGGAATTACCAACACAATAAACATCAAAATGGCTACCAGAGGAGGAAGAAGAAGATTAAAATGGTTTTGACTTGGAGTTACCAACACAATAAACATCAAGGTGGTCTCTAAGTGGAATTACCAACACAATAAACATCAAGGTGGTCTCTAAGTGGAATTACCAACACAATAAACATCAAGGTGGTCTCTAAGTGGAGTTACCAACACAATAAACATCAAGGTGGTCTCTAAGTGGAGTTACCAACACAATAAACATCAAGGTGGTCTCTAAGTGGAATTACCAACACAATAAACATCAAGGTGGTCTTTAAGTGGAATTACCAACACAATAAACATCAAGGTGTTCTCTAAGTGGAATTACCAACACAATAAACATCAAGGTGGTCTTTAAGTGGAATTACCAACACAATAAACATCAAGGTGGTCTCTAAGTGGAGTTACCAACACAATAAACATCAAGGTGGTCTCTAAGTGGAGTTACCAACACAATAAACATCAAAGTGGTCTTTAAGTGGAATTACTAACACAATAAACATCAAGGTGGTCTTTAAGTGGAATTACCAACACAATAAACATCAAGGTGGTCTTTAAGTGGAATTACCAACACAATAAACATCAAGGTGGTCTCTAAGTGGAGTTACCAACACAATAAACATCAAGGTGTTCTCTAAGTGGAATTACCAACACAATAAACATCAAGGTGGTCTTTAAGTGGAATTACCAACACAATAAACATGAAGGTGGTTTCTAAGTGGAATTACCAACACAATAAACATCAAGGTGGTCAGTAAGTGGAATTACCAACACAATAAACATCAAGGTGGTCTTTAAGTGGAATTACCAACACAATAAACATCAAAATGGCTACCAGAGGAGGAAGAAGAAGATTAAAATGGTTTTGACTTGGAGTTACCAACACAATAAACATCAAGGTGGTCTCTAAGTGGAATTACCAACACAATAAACATCAAGGTGGTCTCTAAGTGGAATTACCAACACAATAAACATCAAGGTGGTCTCTAAGTGGAGTTACCAACACAATAAACATCAAGGTGGTCTCTAAGTGGAGTTACCAACACAATAAACATCAAGGTGGTCTCTAAGTGGAATTACCAACACAATAAACATCAAGGTGGTCTTTAAGTGGAATTACCAACACAATAAACATCAAGGTGGTCTCTAAGTGGAGTTACCAACACAATAAACATCAAGGTGGTCTCTAAGTGGAGTTACCAACACAATAAACATCAAGGTGGTCTCTAAGTGGAGTTATTAACACAATAAACATCAAGGTGGTCTCTAAGTGGAATTACCAGCACAATAAACATCAAGGTGGTCTTTAAGTGGAATTACCAACACAATAAACATCAAGGTGGTCTCTAAGTGTAGTTACCAACACAATAAACATCAAGGTGTTCTCTAAGTGGAATTACCAACACAATAAACATCAAGGTGGTCTTTAAGTGGAATTACCAACACAATAAACATGAAGGTGGTTTCTAAGTGGAATTACCAACACAATAAACATCAAGGTGGTCAGTAAGTGGAATTACCAACACAATAAACATCAAGGTGGTCTTTAAGTGGAATTACCAACACAATAAACATCAAAATGGCTACCAGAGGAGGAAGAAGAAGATTAAAATGGTTTTGACTTGGAGTTACCAACACAATAAACATCAAGGTGGTCTCTAAGTGGAATTACCAACACAATAAACATCAAGGTGGTCTCTAAGTGGAGTTACCAACACAATAAACATCAAGGTGTTCTCTAAGTGGAATTACCAACACAATAAACATCAAGGTGGTCTTTAAGTGGAATTACCAACACAATAAACATCAAGGTGGTCTCTAAGTGGAATTACCAACACAATAAACATCAAGGTGGTCTCTAAGTGGAGTTACCAACACAATAAACATCAAGGTGGTCTCTAAGTGGAGTTACCAACACAATAAACATCAAGGTGGTCTCTAAGTGGAATTACCAACACAATAAACATCAAGGTGGTCTTTAAGTGGAATTACCAACACAATAAACATCAAGGTGTTCTCTAAGTGGAATTACCAACACAATAAACATCAAGGTGGTCTCTAAGTGGAGTTACCAACACAATAAACATCAAGGTGGTCTCTAAGTGGAGTTACCAACACAATAAACATCAAGGTGGTCTCTAAGTGGAGATATTAACACAATAAACATCAAGGTGGTCTCTAAGTGGAATTACCAGCACAATAAACATCAAGGTGGTCTCTAAGTGGAATTACCAACACAATAAACATCAAGGTGGTCTCTAAGTGGAGTTACCAACACAATAAACATCAAGGTGGTCTCTAAGTAAAGTTACCAACACAATAAACATCAAGGTGGTCTCTAAGTGGAATTACCAACACAATAAACATCAAGGTGTTCTCTAAGTGGAATTACCAACACAATAAACATCAAGGTGGTCTCTAAGTGGAGTTACCAACACAATAAACATCAAGGTGGTCTCTAAGTAAAGTTACCAACACAATAAACATCAAGGTGGTCTTTAAGTGGAATTACCAACACAATAAACATCAAGGTGTTCTCTAAGTGGAATTACCAACACAATAAACATCAAGGTGGTCTTTAAGTGGAATTACCAACACAATAAACATCAAGGTGGTCTCTAAGTGGAGTTACCAACACAATAAACATCAAGGTGGTCTCTAAGTGGAGTTACCAACACAATAAACATCAAGGTGGTCTCTAAGTGGAGATATTAACACAATAAACATCAAGGTGGTCTCTAAGTGGAATTACCAGCACAATAAACATCAAGGTGGTCTCTAAGTGGAATTACCAACACAATAAACATCAAGGTGGTCTCTAAGTAGAGTTACCAACACAATAAACATCAAGGTGGTCTCTAAGTAAAGTTACCAACACAAAAAGACATCAAGGTGGTATCTAAGTGGAATTAACAACACAATAAACATCAAGGTGGTCTTTAAGTGGAATTACCAACACAATAAACATCAAGGTGTTCTCTAAGTGGAATTACCAACACAATAAACATCAAGGTGGTCTCTAAGTGGAGTTACCAACACAATAAACATCAAGGTGGTCTCTAAGTGGAATTACCAACACAATAAACATCAAAATGGCTACCAGAGGAGGAAAAAGAAGATTAAAATGGTTTTGACTTGGAGTTACCAACACAATAAACATCAAGGTGGTCTCTAAGTGGAATTACCAACACAATAAACATCAAGGTGGTCAGTAAGTGGAATTACCAACACAATAAACATCAAGGTGGTCTCTAAATGGAATTACCAACACAATAAACATCAAGGTGGTCTTTAAGTGGAATTACCAACACAATAAACATCAAGGTGGTCTTTAAGTGGAATTACCAACACAAAAAACATCAAGGTGGTCTTTAAGTGGAATTACCAACACAATAAACATCAAGGTGGTCTCTAAGTGGAATTACCAACACAATAAACATCAAGGTGGTCTCTAAGTAGAATTACCAACACAATAAACATCAAGGTGGTCTCTAAGTGGAATTACCAACACAATAAACATCAAGGTGGTCTCTAAGTGGAGTTACAAAGAGAAAACATCAAACTTCCATTTACAAGGATTCAGTATAACGCATTTTACATAATTATGGTTCTTTACTTAAAGTTTATGTGGTTTTAATTAAAACCTATAATTAAAATATTAGACAATAAAAATGCAACAAAAATAAAAATTTTAGACCTTGTTAAAAGACCAGAAGGTGATTTCAAAAGCAAATTTTACGCTTAGTATTTAATTATATTATATTATATATACACACACGTGTGTGTAGAATTATAGATGTAATAAAGCTACTTTTTGCATCTAACCATGAAATGAACTATCAGAACCCTGCTCTACCTTTGATAACAACGACGTGATGTTAGAAGAGAAACTGTGTTTCATGGTAATCGTATCTGTCACGTGTGCTAAGCATTAGGACAGCGTAAGTGTAATAATTCTACTCGTCCCTAAACTTACTTTGTAACACATGGTACCAAATCCTTGTCCTTTTGTCACGTAGCATGCATGACTGCGTGCAACATACCCCGTAGTTGTTCCTTAGTCGCGTGCTTCGCTCCATTTCTTTCAGGATATGTTTTTACATAGTTGTTTTAACTGAACCTAGCAAAATCTTGATCATTTTTAATCAAATAATTGTTGCACTTAGAATCAGTTGTATGAACTATTAAACCGGCCTAAATGAATTTTGTACCCCTGAGTGCATTGCTATCAATACGAATTCGGTAACAGTTAATGTAACAAGAAACTACATTAGTGGGGTTTCTTCTACTTACGACTAAGAAAAACGTAATCTAATCTTTGTGAGTTTTGAAAGGCCAGAATGAGTGGATTCCTTTGTTATGCTCTTTTTAAAGGTACACTAAAGTTTAATGAATTTATACAACATTTGTTACATTTTAAAATAAAATATGCTTAAGTTACATAGTAAAATAAATCATAAACATGTGACTCACAAAAACATTTTTATTTTCTACTTTTTAATTTTATTTAGTTAATTCAGACGATAAGAGAAGGAACTGAGAAGTTGTACATATGGTGCGAATAATGCAATTCCGCCCAAAAGACACAGTGACTGAACATAACTGTTACTTTGAAATAAATTTAAGAAAACAACAAAATAGGGCGAGAACCTTCTTTTTTCATGGTAAACAAATACTACCTGTATGCAATAACGACGTCTAGTCTTGACTAAATGGCTTACATGAACCTGACTCAAAGTTTGATTGCTTGAAACAATGCTCAAGTTCAAGTTCAGCTAGGATTTTCCAGAATGCTACAACAAGAGAATTCTCTTGTCCAACAACAGAAATTCACGTTTCCAGCATATCTGTTAACTGTGTGTGCACCATGTCAAACATCATTAAAAGCAGCCAAAGGCCACATAACACAGGTATACCGGCTCTAACACTGAACATGAATACATAAAATAAGTAAACCTGCTGTAGTAATGACAATGCAAACAGAAGATAAATACATCTAATGTAGTACTAACCACGAACACACAAAACAAGTACACACGATGTAATACTAACCATGAACAAATAAGATATTCACACCTGTTGTAATACTGACTATGAACACATAAGATAAGTACAGCTACTTCAGTACTGACCGTGAAGAAACTAGATAGATACAGCTGATCTAGTACTGATCATAAACATACAAGATCGGTACAAATGACCAGTATCACAAAACCTATTCACTTGGATCGTTTAACTAAGTACAGACAATACGTACTCAAATTTTCAAAATTTTAAGGTTGTACCTACATAAAGTTATATATACTCTTCAAAAAAAGAAACGCAAAAGGGATATTTTTGTTATTTTAAAGAGAAATATATGTAATAACGTTACAAGCTCAGAGTATATGATGTTACACGTGTTAAGGCACTCATTGTCAGACCAAAATGACAATAAAAGTTGCACACTTTGAAAACGGAGGAAAACATCGGATTTTTCGCCAAAACGCATTCGTGTCCAATAAATTTGTTTGAGAGATCTGCATGTTCTGCAAGTGCAACATGTGCAAAATCCCTATAAAAGTGACGGGTTCTCGGTTTCCATAGCTCAGTGTTAAGCCACCGACACGCAATACAGTTACGCCAATACTGACTGAAGCACAACGCAACAACGCCATTGGTCGCTTGGAAGCAGGCGAATTTCGATCAGATGTTTCCAGAGCTGTAAATGTCCACCCAAGCACCATCACAATACTATGGAATCGTCATCAACAACATGGATCAACTCGTGACCGTTCACGATCTGACAGACCTCGTGTGACCACGCCCGCACAAGATCACTACATCTGGTTACATCACCTTCGGGATAGGGCCACCACTGCGACGTCTACTGCCTCAACCATACCAGGGCTGCGTAGGATTTCCTATCAGACCGTACGCAACCGTCGACGAGATTCATAGGCCCCATGTGCAACCCATCATGGTGAACGTCAACGACGTTTTTCAACATGACAACGCCCGTCCTCACACAGCCCGACTCACCACTGTTTTCTTGAGACACCACAACATCAACGTTCTTCCCTGGCCCTCAAGATCACCAGATTTAAACCCCATCGAACATCTTTGGGACGAGTTGGACCGACGTCTGCGACGGCGACAACCTCAATCACAGACTCTACCTCAGCTTGCAGCAGCTTTGCAGGCTGAGTGGACAGCCATTCCACAGGATGTGATTCGTTATCACATCACTTCCATGGGCAGGAGATGCCAAGCAGTTATTGATGCTCACGGGGGGCATACTCGTTATTGACGTTGAGTGACGTTAAACTTCAACTAGTGAGCGTGGACTTCGCCTTTGCAGACTTTGGATGTTCAGCAGTGAATGTGCAAAGTTTCACACATGTCATACAGAACTACCCGGAATAAACTTGTTAACAATATGTCTCAAATTTTGCCTTTTGCGTTTCTTTTTTTTTTTTGAAGAGTATATTTACCATTAAATTATAAATGGATTACATCTAACACATAATAATTTCGCTTAAAGAAACTATGATGCTTCTCATACATCTCAGTGTCAAACACATTGTTTATTTCATACTAAATAAATACATCTTAAAACTGTGTTTAACCTGAGTTTCCATGTAATGCATCAAATCTTAATACTTTGTAACTTTTAATGCTTATTTATTATTAGAGTATTCTACCATGAATTAATGGGTCATGGTTATATCACCTCGTATTAAAATATATTACGTATAATAAATACTGAGTCCTATAAGTTAAAGCTATTTTTAAAACAACTTTAAGGATAAATTGCGATAGAAACATAAATGAGGTGTAAATTACCTTACTTTTGCACAT
The DNA here is from genome assembly GCF_004210375.1 of Tachypleus tridentatus. Lineage (NCBI taxonomy): Eukaryota > Metazoa > Arthropoda > Merostomata > Xiphosura > Limulidae > Tachypleus > Tachypleus tridentatus. The sequence goes on along the minus strand of NC_134836.1, from coordinate 81,616,764 downwards.
TTTTTACACTAAACGTCAACGTTTAACTCAAGCATAATTTAAGTGTTCTATGTATGAATTAGTCACTATTAAAGAATATACCACATGTTTTGTTAAAAACCATGACTTGCAAATGGTTAGCACTTCAATAATTGCATTTGTTAAAGGCATGATCAGAGTATTTTGAATGAAATAGTCTTAAGCGTAGACGTACCGTGGAATAACCTGAACATTTTAAGCCTATTTTAAAACATCTTTCCTGATTTTAGCTGTAGTCTAGTTTCTTTAAATAATGACATACTAAACGTATTTCATTTGTAGACATGTTGATTTCAGAAACTGACCTTCAAAACAGTAAAAAATTCAATATGTTATTATGAGAAATATTATGTAATGATACAAAAATGATAACATTATTTTTTTACTTATTCCAGTTTTGTTACTGGTATCATTATTATATTTTACTTTTGTTACAGATAGCCTAGAATCGTTGTTTTGGGCTTTAATTTTTATGTACTGCGTGAACTTGTTTTTTCCCAAAATTATTTTCTGCACAGAGTATAGTTGAATTTATACTACATGACTAATTATAATAAACACTGCGCATAGAAGAATATAGGAGAAAACATAAAAAAGAAGAATCTCATAGTATATAAAATGTAAAATCTCGAGAAAAACTGAACTTAGGCTACTTAAAAACAACAGAAAATTACATGACTAATTATATATAAAAATGAATTTTTTATTTATTTTTAAGCAGTTAGAGCGCGTTTAAAGATTCAGAACGAATCGATTTTTAACACAAATTATGAAGAGGATATCAATGCAAAATTAACTGAACTGGAATATTGGTGAAGATAAAGTGAATTGGATAACAATTTCCAGCGTTTTTCGGTGTTTATTGGATATAGTTTGATTTTTATTTTGTAATGGAAATGTTTATTGGTGAAAGACGGAAGCTGGAATAATGTATATTCCTATGATGAAGTTACTTTACCATTCTGCTACAATTTGTACTCAAATAAATACGGTAACGTAGCTAATATTATTAAGGCTTATATGTAAGTAAAATCTAAAGTATATATATATATATACAAACTCAGGTTAACCTTTAAAGACAGGCTGTTTTATATATATATATATATATTACGTTAAAAATCATCTGCGTGTACATGAATACACTTTAGAAATTTGTTTGTTTATTGAATGTCGCACAAAAGTACTCCAAGACTATATGTGCTCACTGCATCTAATTCTGAAGTGATAAACTAGAATTGTGGGTCAACATTACTCTTTGGAGATCTTGTGTCACTCTTTATCAAAGAATAGTGTACCCATCATCAGATTTTACCGCCCCCACGTCTGAAAGTATGAGCTTGTCCGGTAACAGCTTTCGATCCCTCGATTCGCTTATTGCGAATTGAATGTCTTAACTTGCAGGTCATTGCAGGTTCTATGCAATGTCTTTATTTGGTAAATTGATAATTAAATTCTTGGTTTATCAGATATGAAATCGTAACACAAAATAAAATTAAAATGTATTTCTGAAGGTTTTTGGTACTTCAAGTTTCCTACATTTTATTTTTTAAAAAAAATGAGAAAATAACATTTGTTAAAACTTTGTTTCACCTAAAGAAAATGAAACTTTTTTTTTCGAAAATAATCTCCATCAAACAGTCAGAGGTAAGTTTAAACACTTACAAAGCCAAAACCCATGACGTTAAGTATGTTCGTTTATATAGCCTTAGGGACAGAAGGAAGACTTGCCACTGATCTCAAGCAAGAAATAAACGAACATGTACCAACTCACAGAAATATGTGCACATCTACAAGATCAAAAAGACTCAACGAAAATGGAATATTGGTCGTGTAACAGTTAAAAACCTTTTCTTCGAAGTCCAAGTATTGTAAAGAGATTGAAATTTGTTAAAAAGTACAAAAACTGAACAAAAAATGGTTGGAAAAAGGTGTTATGGACAGCTGAGTCCAAATTCGAAACATTTGATTCAAAGCAAAGGTTGTACGTCCGACGAAAGAAACGCAAAAGATACTTACCTCAGTCCGCAAATATCATTAGATACTGATCCGTCATGGTATACCCAGTGGTTTATGTATTATAGATACAGAATTCTACTACCAACGAGATAATGACTACAAACGTTCATCCAGCCTAGGCAGAAATTACTTAGCTAAGAAAGAAGCCATTAAAGTAATTCAAATGACGCACTGGCCCCCAACTCGATTATAACTCTATTAAGCAGATCTGGGATTTGATAGTTCAAAAACTTGACAAATTATAATTTATTTCCAAATAAGTTTTGTGGGAGTGCATTATAGATATTTGGAGTAAAATCCCAAAGTGCACTTCAATTAAATATGTAGCAACAATGCCGGAAAGACTGTATTCAGTTATTAAAGTAAAAGGGGGACATACAAAATTTTAACTGTTTATTGAACTCGGGCACTTCCAGTTAGTTTCTGTTGTACTAAATTTGAATATTAATAACATTTTGATGTCTCACCTGTGATTTATCTTCTATTGTTCTTTCAAAGTAGCCTGAAACCTAATTTTTGACTTTGTGTCCTAACACTTTGCACAGTACTGTACATCACCAATACTTTTAATAAAAACCAAACCTCTTTACTTAAAGAAGACTTTAAATTTAAAAACAAATCAGAAATGATTTTTTCAGTTATGTTTTTTACATGTTCCACTTTATACTTTCAACAATATTAGGTTATACTTTTGTACAGTGACATAAAAGACATCGTTGGAAAGTTGTGTTACCAAAACACATCGACTTTTCTGTATATTATAAGTTGTTAATCTAACTAATTTTTGCCAATAAGCCACGAACTCATTTCCTGAATGATCTTAGTTTTGGTTGATTCACAAACGAATATAGCGATATTTCTTTGTTCCGACTGCCGTTTCGTTGGTCAAGGCCCGGCATGGCCAAGCGTGTTAAGGCGTGCGACTCGTAATTTGAGGGTCGCGGGATCGCAGCGCCGTCGCGCCAAACATGCTCGCGCTTTCAGCCGTGGGGGCGTTATAATGTGACGGTCAATCCCACTATTCGTTGATAAAAGAGTAGCCCAAGAGTTGGTGGTGGGTGGTGATAACTAGCTGCCTTCCTTCTAGTCTTACACTGCAAAATTAGGGACGGCTAGCACAGATAGCCCTCGAGTAGCTTTGTGCGAAATTCAAAAACAAACAAACAAACGAATAAATCGTTGGTCAAACTTAATTATTTATTTCAGTTAGCTACGAAATATGAAGATAGTGTATATACATACATATATATAGACTGTTGATTACATACGTTACTGATTTCCTTTAAATACTTGCTGAGCGTGACAGTTACCTTATTTTACTCAAAGAATATGGTAAAATAACTTAATTCAGTTCTTCATATATACTATCTTATACCATTTTTAGTGATAAAGCTTGTTTCTATAAAGTTGTGTTATTTTATTCAAGCTATTGTCTCAGTCTAAATGTTACTTTTCTTCATAATGAATTGTCTTGATGCACTAAACATACACAGAATATGTATTTTCATAATACGTGTTGTGCCAGATACCATGGTGATATTCGAACACATAATACTAAATTAAAATAAAAGTTTTATCTTCAGCCAAACTTTAATCAAATAGATTCGTTCATTATGTTAAATACCACCACGTTTCAAAGTATATTTTACTGTAGTTTCTGATTTGTTTAGCGCTATTATATTTTACGGTCTGATTATAATCACTGAAAAAGAGGTAATTATTGCAGGGATTAGGAGTCCTACGTTCTGCACGAATATATGCAAACAAGATTATTACAGCACGAAGGATTTAGAGCTCAGCAAGAATGTGTATGATAGGCTTTTGACCCCTTATTGTTTTCCTGAAATAACAGACTCGCCTTCATCATAGTAAAAGTACCAGGGACTTCTTCTTACCTTTTACATTGATGGTTTATAAGAACAAAAAAGGTAATCAAAATCGAACTTGAAGCTTTAAAACAACGATGGTTAAATCACGTTATCTTGTATGAACAGTGCGATGTTTGTTTGGATGTTATTTTAAGAGTTGTAATGACACATGAAAAGTACAATAATATGACAACGGTTATTTGGTGAAGATAATCTAACAGTAATGTTATTCGATAAACAGTTTTCGTCTTCTCCTTTACGCAGCTATATATATCCATAAAGAGGTGTTTAAAAACTACAACAAGCTCATTGTTCACTAATTATGTTAGTAGCGAATGTACTTTTAGCCTTTACACTTTATTTTGGTTAAAATGATCCCCTTACTTAAATTATACTTAAAATCTAGTTTAATCTTATTTCTTAGTCACTGTTTGTCTATTTTTTAAAATAAAAATTATTTGCAATGTATATTACTTACAAGACTATTACATTTAATACCTCAAACTCAAATGCACTTCTAAATAATCATATATTGTGATGTAATAAAACCACAAACTACTTGTAGAAAAATAGCAACAATAGGCATGTTCTATATAGTCTCGTGTTTTATACACATAGACAACAAATATATGCTTAAATAAACAGCAGTAAATACGGTTTTGTCAAATGAACTGTGACTATCTTATAAATAAAGAGATAATACACACGTATACCTAGTGAAAAAGTACGTTTCTAGTAATATATGTACATAAATACATACATAGACAAGAGTGGTTACATAATATTGAGTCCAGCAAGCACGTGTTTTTAAAAGCACAGCGTGAGTTACAAATTAGAATCAAACGGGGTGTATATTGAGAGTGGGGTAGTACTAAACCGATCAGACTAGAACTTTAGTTTGGTACTAACTAGTTGCCACCTTAGCCAGTCCAGTTCTATTCTCCTCTAGGCTTAATTTATAACTTCACAAATTCTTTAAATGGTGTAGATTTGCATACATGCTTAGTTATTACTGATAGACAAGTTCATTCTACATACTGCTCCCCTCCCTGAATTATGTGACATATCAGCCTTTTTGCAATCCTAATTCAAAATATAAATAACCTGTTTCTACTGTTAGCTAAACATGGTTAGGGGTTATGTGTTACTATCACTACTGTATGGGGTTAGTAGTCTAAAATACCCCCCCCCTTCTTTTTCCAGGGTCCAAATGCCTCCTCATAGCTCACAAAAAAAGGAAAAAAAATAGACTAGTCATCAGGTTCTTCTGTTTTCCCCAAGTATATTTACGGTTACTCAAAGTCAGTCCGTATCTGAAAAGTCCGTTAAGATACCTGCTCATGATACCTGAGCACGTGTGCTAGATTGAAAGAGAGGGTATGAACACGAATTCAGCCATAACGTCTTCCAAATACCGAGGAGGACAGGAACAGAAATTGCAGTTCGTCGAACCTGAAAAACCTACTCTTAAACCCCATCATGCTTGGGTGACCATCCTCCCGAGTCTGCCTACTAAATTTGATCTTGATAACTCCTAAACTGTGTGAGAAGCTGACTGGGCATACATACAAGTTGAATTAATATAGGACTATAAAAACGTGCAAGTGTAAAAAGGTAAAAAAATGTAATATTGTGCGAATCACATTGTATCTGCAGTATCTCGAGCTGATAAAGCCTTTCACTGAATACTAGTTTTTTATATTAAAGAATCGTCCATAGGAGGGCTCATAATCATATACATTACAAAGGAGATAAATACAAACAGTCAAATAAAAACACTATTATACAATAAAATGCACCTTAATAGAACTATTTGTTATAGTTCATGTCAAAGAACATACAATAGTATAGCGTCCTGAACAAGGACAAACAAGTTGAGAATAAAAATGAAAGACAGCATCAATATTATTATGAATTTCATATCTCAAACAATCAAAACTTATTTTCTTTCTTAACTGTGCCTAATAAAAAGGACAACAGATTTAAATGAATGTTTTAGCTAAATATTTTTTTTCTAACAGTCATAATACAATATTTAGCTAAAGTAATCAAAAACATTGTAAGTTTTATATTTTCGTAAATCGTCAAAAGAGCATTGTTTTTCTGATTAAATTATACTAGTTTTTTTTAAAGAATCCCACATAATAGGCCTCATAATCACATACATCACAAAGGAGACAAATACAAAGATCAAATGAACAACATTGTACAACAAAATGCACCTCAATAAAACCATTTCTTATACTTTATATCAAAGCACATAAAATAGCAAAGCATTTTGAACAAAATCGAACAAGTTCATTATTGAATTGGTCCAGACGCCATTTATATCACTAATTTCATGAACAACAACTGAGATGGTGTGAGCTAGATTAAGTTAATGATTTATAATAATTTTCTTTTATATTATATTTTACATCATTTGTAAACGAGAATGAGGGTACTTATTAAAAACACAGTGTTATTTACTTACTATTATAACTTGAATTAACTTTGTAGTTATTCAAAATAACAGGGGAACAGTCTAGCTAGTTTTTGTTCCCGGGTGGTCGAGTAACCCCATTATAAACGGGAAAAAATATATTACATCTTCTTGTAATTTGTAGTCATACATCAGTTACACTATACTTGAAATATCTACAACCTACAAGACCTTTCTCATATATCAGCTACAGTATACTTCTAATACTTACAGCCCTCAAAGCCTTTCGCTCAGGATTTCTTGTTACAACATGAAAATCACGGAGTTACACTTTTACTACCTTTCCCGAAGCCCTCTAAGGGCTAAGAGGTAAACCAGCGAGCTTATAACCCCAAAATTCGGTAACAGCAGTTAATAGAACAAATATAATCAGTTGTGCGATACGTAGAAAAACACACTTTATTCGAGTGAAGTTTGAATTTAAATGAAATAAAATATTTTCTTGCTTTTCATTTACGTTATCAACATGTTGGAATATTGATAATAGAATTACGTGTGTAACCGAATTCGCTGAATAAACTTCAAAGAATAGATCATTATCTACAAAAGTACATTAGTTGAGTGACCTTGAATCTGTGAAACTACGCCTCTCACCAGGTGGATGGGGGAAGAGTTTGCTGTAATTTACCTATAATGTAAAACACTGTCTCTTCTTGTGTCGCAGAACGGCTGGTATGGGTATTAACACTTTTATTGTTCTCTCCTTATCAATAAAAGTGTTAATACCCATACCAGCCACTCTGAGATATATTTTTATTTCAAGCGGGTTTTTCGTCATCAAGACTGTCTCTTCTTGTGGTATAGATTACACAACGTAGCGTCTACTTAAAATCATGTTTCGTTAGCTCTCGAGAAAACACAATAGCGTACAAACAGGTCAGAAGAACCACACATAGCAACGTGCCAATAGTTTGTTCTAGTTACCTGTACTTACTAGCCTTACATATACACTTTGCCTTGAAAAGCGGATATGCCCAGTTTACTTCTCTCAGACTTGCAAAATAATATTATTTTTTGTAAATATACTGAGAAAAAGTAATACTATGATGTTATTCTTCGCATTTTTAATATAGATTATAATGCCATGTAACAAACAATATATTATGACGGCCACGTTTTGCAATTCTACGTTTCACCTTATGATCTGCTCTAGAAATCGACTGTGAGCATAAATGTAAATTTCAAATATTTTAAAATATTCAGTTTTTATCACCTTATTTTTTATGAAATAGTATTTTAATCTGTGATGTCGATATTTTAATCTATATTGACATATTTGCACATATACTGTTGGTTGGGACGTCAGAAAACATAGCAGTCAGCAAACTACCCCATAAGAAACTTGAACAGAAATCAGCAAATTATATCAGTGGAGACGTACAATAAATAGAAGTTTATTTGTTCTGTAAGCTCTTTAACTCATTCGATATTTCATCATTTCACTGAGTTGTGTACCAGCGTCTAATAAAGTCCACCTGACTTGGTATAACGATACAAATTATCAAAAAAGCATTTTCAAAGATGTGATTACAATTTTTATGTATTTATAAGGCCATTAACTTACTTTATACCAACTAATCCACACTAAAACAGATATAAAATTACAAATTATTTCAAAAGAACTAGTTTTCTCGTATAGTCTGAATAAATGCTAATAAAACTCGTCCGGATAACTGTCGTAGCAGTATCTTCCTTGTTGTGTATTGTAGTGCGTCTCTTTTACCAAACGTATGTTGTGGCAGTTATGGTAAAAAACTGTTCATAATATCCTTCTAATGTTAAAAATTTGTACAAGTACAATATGTGTACATAATTTCAATGCCTTGGAGGTAGACTTTATTATCTTTAGAAGAATAACTATATACAGATCGTCAATGTCTATTAGTTTCTTGAGCATTGAACTGCATAATAATAATAAAAAGAAATTATAACCTTCTTCAAATAACATTAATTTGGTTAGTTTCTGGGAATGATTTTATAGAAATGTGGTATATGGAGATAATATAACAAACCTTCTTTGGATATCTCGCAAATACATCTGTATTTACAAGAGAACCTGAATTGATTTACTAAAAAAACCGTACAGTTTGTTTCCGTGTATTGAACATGTTAACTGTTTCTGTTCAAGCACAACACCAAATGAAAGCTTAAGAATCATTATTTTATTAAAACATATGGACAAGAGAGAAAAAAGAAGAACTCTGGATTTACAATATGAGCTTGCAAATCAGGAGTTGGCGTTGTTTAGAGAAGTAATTTGTTCGTTTTAGAAAATGAACAAAATGAGTTTCATTAACATCTACAGCAGTACCGATATTATTGACTGAAACGTGTATGACGTATTTCTAACCTAAGGAGATATTATTATTTTCAGAGTTGCTAAAAACTGAAAAATTAAGTTTATAGCAGTAAGAAAAGGGTTTGGTTGTAGTAATGCTCTAAGATCACCTAAGTGTATGCTTTATGAAAAAGGTAAAATATACATATATATTTAATAGAAGATAAATTTTACTGGAAACATTTTAAAGATATCATTGAGGCAAATCTATTACGTGTACATGAGTTTATTATAAATTTAGGATTTCTTTCGTGGTGGTTTAGCTGTAAGCGTAAGTGCTTATAACGTGCTAAAATCAGGTTTCTATACCTGCTGTATGAAGGTAACATATAACCAATTGTATTGTGTTTAAAAAGAAACAATAAAACATAGAATTGAGCAAAAATAACAGTCACTGTTATTTAGCCGACATTACCGTTTGCAAAATGTTTTTAATGGTTTATCTATAATATGTAGCTTATTTTACAGAAGAGTGTATCTGAATATCTTCTATCAATTGTTAAATGATTCTATAGAGAACAAGAATTAGGTGAGATTTTCATAAATATCCTTAGATTGACGTGTCTTACGTGTGATTTAATATGATTATTAAAGATTTATGAATAGTGTTTTAATATTTTCTCATTGATAAACTTAAGAATGTAATGTTATGCTTTTATGCGTGTTGCAAAATAGTTAGAGATGAACAGAGACCGAGTGATTATATTTCCTGATGATGAAAATGATGTTCCAATATTCTTGTGGGACAGTCTGATACCTGTATTCTGTCTGACAAGAATGGCAGAGTAGTTGTTGGTGGGCGATGTTGATTAGTTATCATCTTCTCTCAGAAAAGGTTAGAGCGGAAGAATCTCGTGTACTTTCGCTGAAATCAAACAAACAAACATCGAAATAGTCGCAATGTGTAATTTGCTACGTTTCTAGTATTATGGTCGAAATTTTGGGATCTTTCATATAAAAAAACTTCTGAGGTATTTAAATGACTAATGAATCATGAGTGAAAATGTTGAAAAATTTCATTAACCTAAACGTATGTAACATTACCAATAATAACAAAAAGAAATAAATAAAGTATTCTTTTTACGAATTTCACAGATATGAAGTTCACTTGTTTTGGTTCCTCGTTTGTTGAATTTCGCGCAAAATTATTCGATGGGTATATGAATTGATTAACTAGAGGCAATACAACTAGTCAACCCCACCCATCATCAACTGTTGAGCTCCCCTTTTACCAAAGAGATGTGAAATTGATTGTCACAGTACAATGCTCCCATGCTTGAAAGACTGAGCATGTTCAGTGACAAGTGTCGAATCTACGATCTCTAGCTTAAAAGTCGAGCGCCCTAAAAGCACAATTGTGTCAGTAAAAATGATTTTGACATTTTTATGAACCCAGGTTTTTGGCTTAAAACTTTACCGGCCAAAACTTCAAAAACTTGACAATTCTCTCATGTATAGAGATACAGCGGTACCTCAGTTCTCGAACGACTCCCTTCTCGAACAATTCGGTTTTCGAACATATTGTTTCAGAAAAAAAAATGTCTTGGTTGTCGAACATAAACTTGGTTCCAGAACCAAGCTGTCGCAGCCCGAACCCATGAAATAACCAGACTGATGACCCGAACGACCATTCGACCTTTTTTGGCCCACGCCAAGCTTGCCCAAAACATTTTACCTGCACCTGTCACTCAGTCCAAACTCCCGCTAAAATCTGCTGTGAACGTTTTTGTTTTTCTAAATATTCTGATTAAATAAGCCACCATGGGGTCAAAGAAGGATAATGAAAGCAGCAACCCAAAAAAAAAAGTTGTTAGAGCTACAATAGAGGTGAAAAAGATCTCATAGCGAAGTATGAGAGTGGTGTTCGCGTGTCTGACCTTGCTACACAGTTTGGTATGGCGAAGTCTACAGTCTGCACAATACTGAAAAATAAAGAGGTCATCAAAGGAGCTGATGTTGCAAAAGTAGTGACAGTGCTTACGAAATAAAGATCACAAACAATGGAAGAGGTAGAAACAATGTTGTTGATTTGGGTAAACGGAAAACAGTTAGCTGGTGATAGCATTTCTGAGACTATCATTTGTGAGAAAGCAAAGCAGTTGCATGCTGACCTCTTAAAAAACACCCCTGGAACGAGTACTGATACAAGTGATGCCTTTAAGGCTAATAGGGAGTGGTTTGAAAAATTTAGGAAGAGAAGTGGCATACATAGTGTGGTGAGACATGGGGAGGGTGCCAGGCAGAAACAAACCTCATTAGACAAGATTTTAGTGAGAAATAGGTCCAGTGAGTGTTAAGCAGGTTGTAGCGGTGCAAAGAGACAGAAAAGAGAATGAACCCAGAAGTAGAGTTACCTAACGTGTTTATGGAAGGTGACTCCCCTTACAAACAATAATAAGAGAATGAACCCCAGAAGTAGAGTTACCTGACGTTTTTATGGAAGGTGACTCCCCTTCCAAACAATAATAACCCTCCTACTCTCCACGTTACTCACCACCTTCCACTTACGCCATCAGCTCTCCTCAGCACAGGTAAAGTGCAGTTAAATTTTCATTTATTGTTTTTTTATTGTGTTTATAGTTTTTGTGGTTGACTTTATGCATGTAAGTATTATTATACAGGTATAAATAAGCAATATTTTTACTTAAAATGCTTCATAATGCACAATTTTTGAAGGTCTGTAACGGATTAATTTAATTTACAGTATTTCTTATGGGAAAAATTGATTCGGTTTTCGAACAGCCTTCTAGAACGGATTAAGTTCGAGAACCGAGGTACCACTGTATATGAACACAATAAAATAAATTTAAAAAGTTTTGATGTTCATATTCAACATTAAGCATGAAAGGGATCTTTATCATGAGGGAACAACATCCAAAAATATCAGTAAAATAAATATGATAATTTCCGGTAAAATCCAGGTTTTCATTGAAATTATATATTTTAAACATTCCTTAAAACAGTAATCTGTGATGACGAGAAAACCCACTTGTAGAGAAAATTATATATTTAAAAACGGCTGGAATGGGTAGAGAAGGCACTAATAGAGAAGCGAACAACGTTTCGAAACAATGAAGGTCGGAACGTTGTTCGCTCCTCTATTAGTGCCTTCTCTACTCATTCCAGCCGTTTTTAAATATATACCTTAAAACAGATTCAGCTTTTATAATTATTAATTATAAATTAATTATTAATTAATTAAGTCACCATAATTATTAATTTCGATAGTTTATTATTACCTCCAAAATAATACACTGTGATTTTCTACTTTATATTTATCTAAAAATTCTGCTATTATTAAAAGAACTTCATACGTTCTTAGATAACTTACAAAAGTGGTACTTTTGGAAACATGATTGGTGACTTCTCTCAATGTAAAATTAAAAAGTTAAAGCATTTCATAAGGTCTTTATCTTTTAAAATAATGAAAACATTTTGTTTTTATGACCAAGAATATAAAGTATATCATCTTTATGTATAATAAACACAGAAAATAAGGTAACTAAATAAACTCAATAATAAATCTGTGTGTGTATTCAAAATATAGTTTATAGCCTTTGCACTTTTTGAATATCAATGAACAAATTTCATTTTTTCTTTTGTCATAAGTATAATAATACTTATTGTTTTCGAATATTCAGTAAAGAGAGAATGTAAATCATAATGAATATATTTATTCAGAGAAATCTTATAAGAAATTATTATGTAATTATAGTGCATAATATACAGAATAATTACAATATTATAATAATAATTATATGTTACTAGATACAAGTTTAATTGTTTCTATACGAATGATAAAACATCTAATCCTCTCAATGTTTTTTTATGTAAGTATAAAATAAATTCATAATTTGAAGTGAAGTGGAAGGAAATAATCACTATGAATACATATGTATATTTTAGGGATATAATTCATGCCAAACTTAGACTTACTCAAATTTTATTTAAAGACGTTATAAATATATTTAAAACGAACACTTGCAAATATTGCACTCGATACAAAAACAAACGATTTATTACTGAATGTAAGGTGTAGTATATATACTTATAACATAATACAAGCCCTAAACCGAAATCTACCTAACAAGACGAAGTAACCAAGGCAAAGACTATAATGTGGGTTATAAGACATTTTCTAGTTTTTGGAAGTGGCTGCGGAAATAAGGTCCACATAGCAGTGTGGATACACCACCTATCAACATTAATCTCTGATAAGCTCACAACATCCTACTAATATTTCACCCTTCACTGTCCGCAGACAGTTGTAGGAAGCTGGCTATTCTCAGAAGAAAATAAATAAGAACAAGAGAAATAAAAAGTTCTACCACTGGGAATGATGAGTAAGACTACTATAAGTAAGCTGTTCTAAATACATTTCATCCTATTACTTATACTAATTCATTTTGTAAAATAAAAAATATAATTTATTTATTAGCATGTACTAACTGTAATATGGAATATGTGGATCAAACTTCAAACCCATTACATATACGTATAAATTTATATAAATCTCAAGTTAAAACAATTTAATGAATTCTATAGAACTGAAATATTTCAGGATTCATCCTTTTACCTCGGTTAAGATAACCATATTAGAAATAGTCAATGAAGACATCAGTAGACTTCAAAGAAAAACTTTTACATTTTAAAACTAAAAGCATTATATCCCTATTGATTAAACCAATATTTCAATAGTTCTACTGCTTTGAATTTGAGCAATGATTATTATATTGCTATTTTTTCTTTACAGATAGCTTTATTCATAAAAATAAAAAAAACTAGAGACAAAGGAAATAATACAGTAAAATAGGTTATTTTTTAAGAATTGTGTAGTTATTTAGATAATAGTTTCTATACTAGCATTAGTGCACGTAAACTATTTTAAAAGATTTATGAACTTAATCTTCCCAAAATAAAAGGATTAATTAATGTAATAAATAAATATAACTTTCGAAATGATCAGCAAAATACTTACTTATAGAGATTATAAAATATTGATTAAAAGTTAATGATGTTTCAAGTTTTGAAAAAGAGAAAAGGAAAGTAAAACCTGTATATTTGATAATTAATTATTCGATGATTTACAGATCTCTAAAATTATTCATCAATCTATAAACAATAGAAACTTAAGACCTACCGTCAGTTATAAATATGAAGTTTCAATTGGTCCATTAATATATAATTACAAAAGTTTTTTAACTAATTTAAATGTAGATGATGTTAATAATTTACCTTGTGAATGTGAAAACAGTTTATTTGTTAATAATTTTCATAAACATAATATTACTGGTAAGTTATATATTATAAAAGACAAAATATTACATGAAATAATAAAAAGGAGCTAATACAGATTAGCAACATAACGTCATAAAAATATTATTTTAAAATCACTTGAAAAAATATTGATGAATATACTGGGGGCAGGAATGCTAACTTCAAGACGTTGAGTTTTATCTTACTTACCCCCAAATGATAGTACCTTATTTTCATTATTTATCTATTTACTTTTTATGTTTATCTTATTTTAACGTGGGAGAGCATTCACCTTCTCACAACTGTCTGCAGGCAGTGAAGGGTGATATAGATATGGAACGTTGTGGGCTTGGGCACCCACATCTCACTCTCCTAAGTTTCTTATGTGAGACTAACGAATTGGAGGTTAAGACTGATGTTGGTCCTACTTCTCCAAAACCCAGTATATATTTTATAATCCCGCGTTGTAGCTTGTACTCTAAACATTTTTTTTTTTTTTAATTATGCAGCGTGTTTTGTTTATGGCTTGAAAATTTATGGTTATCATATGTGCGTGTGTATACATATATTAAATTGATCCATTTGCTTAGGAAAAATTAGAATATTTTGAAAATTGAACATGTTTTTCATAAACGTTAATCGTCTTAAAGTCTTAGGCTTAAGTTTAAGAACAGAGCATTAATAATATCCATTACCATGAAAGAACTGATCTCAAAATTACTTGTCACGATTTTTAGTCAATATATTATTTATACAACTTTGATAAACTATCTTTGCACATAGTATTAAACCAGTACATCTTATGTACATTGTATAGAGCCAGTAAATATTATGCACATTGTAGTAAGCTAGTACGCGGTATACACACACGTTATTAAGTAAGTACACCTTATACATAAGGTACAAAGTTACTACATGTTATACACATGCTATTACGCAAGAACATTTTATGCACATTATATTAAATTAATACACATTTATGCCTAAATAGCAAAGAAGTATTACTTTGGGCAAACGTTAACATGATGGGATTTGAAGAGCTCTTTAGGAATATAAACTATAACGTTTGTTAATTTTAGACAATATATGCTTTACAGTGCTTTGGCTAAAACAACCTTTTATTAAAAAATGTGCTGTTGGTGATACTTTGTTTATATGTTGTATAATAAATGAAATGAAATTTATAAAATGTCGAAGTTATATCTGCGTTGAAGAGATGTCAATGAGCAGAGAAAAAATACACAGAAAGGACAAATGTGATGACTGTTATGAATTGTTCTAGATACATGAAAGAAAAACACTTTAACGGCCCAGTTCTAGTCTACTGTGTGATGTCAATGTCTCTTAGGTAACTTGTACTTACAACACATAACAAAAACTGAAGTCAAAAACCTTTCAACGGTAGGAAGACTAGAGTACAAAATAAAGAAAAATAAAACATACCTTTTGCAATTTTATGTCAAATTTTATGAAACATTCATAATGCATATGTTACAGTATTTTCAATTGTTCAGGCCAAATTCATCTATAACTGTAAAGGTTCAAATTCCTTTGTAGCTTTTTTAACTGATAATTATGTTTTTAAAATTTAAATTGACGACAGCTAAATTCTGCCTGATTTTCTTCCTGGTACGTTTATAGAATTAAAGATGTTTCTCTATTGTATTTTAATAGTTGTGAAATAAAATACCAAAAATATGTATTTAATAAACACATCAGCGTATAATTTAATTTGATAAAATACAGAGAACTTGACATTCCTTGGAAAAGGGAACATTTTAAAACAAACTTAGATAGGGGGCGACTATCTATAAGAAACTTTGGGAATTTTATTTTATTTTATTTATATATTAATGGCTACTACAAGATGACGAAAACTTGTAAAAATGTCTCAAACGCAGTCAAGGATTGTGGTAATTACCAAACTGAATTATAACAGACAGCAATTTGAAACTATGTAGCAAAATGTGCCAGTTAAGCTACCTGCTAAACATGACTTATTCAGCTTTTGTTATTGTTTTGATATTTCAGATTTTTACGTCATTCTGAACAGAAAAGTAAAATTTGCTGCTTCTAGTAACAAAAGTGAGAGCAGCTGTCTTAGAAAATTAGTAGTAATGAAAAATTTCTTAGTCATGATGTACGAGGTTTTGTAAAATATATTGAATATTGGTGTTGTTGAAATTTGAAAACTTCTTTTACGAATTGAAACTATATACTAAGTACGTTTGGTATTAATGTAGTTTGCTTATCTTAATACAAAATTTTCAGTAAGAAATATGATTTAGTACATTTATATATAATAAATAACAATTACGAATTGGCCGTAGCTTCACTACATCATGCTTGCTACAGAGTTTCCATCAGAAATACGCTAAATGGCCAAAAGTATGAGGACACATCATACCCATATGTGCTTGTTGAACATTTCATTCCAAAACCATGGGCATTAATATGGAGTTGGTCGCCCCCTTTGCTGTTACAATAGCAGCCACACTTCTGGGAAGGCTTTTCACTAGAATTTGGAATATAGCTGCAAGGATTCGTTCCTATTCGGCCACAAGGGCATTAGTGAAGTCGGACAATAAGGTCAGGCGAGAAGAACTGACTCACAGTCAGCGTCCCAAGTTAAATTAGTTTATTTCCTGATTATCTCAGAAGGAATGAATCAGGATATTTCTGAAACATGCCAGATTTTACTAGTTAATGTTACAAACTTTTCCGTGATGAGAAATAATAGACAACATCACTTTGTAAGAAATAGTGAAGTAAATGAACTACTGAATAGCCAAATGTTATAAAAACCTCTATATACGCACTATGGTTTGTTATAAAAACCTCTATATACGCACTATGGTTTGTTATAAAACCTGTATATACGCACTATGGTTTGTTATAAAAACCTCTATATACGCACTACGGTTTGTTATAAAACCTCTAAATATACGCACTATAGTTTGTTATAAAAACCTCTATTTTCGCACTATGGTTTGTTATAAAATCTCTATATACGCACTATGTTATTAGCATGTCTATTTTTGTTGTTTCTTCGTGTTATACCTCTTAGAAAAGATACACGACCGTACGTGTTGAGTAACATAATGTTCTCGTTTTTAGCTTGTTTGGTATGTTAAGTGTATATTTCGTCCTTACTTATATTATACAGACATTTATGTTAAAATACTTTGTTATCATATATTTTATTTATAAAGATATTCGGTCCTGCAAGTTAATAGAATAGTCATCAGTGCTTTTAGTGTATAACACTTATATTCAACTATATTAAAATGGTTTTTAATTAATGATAATAAAAGAGCAAAACTTCCTTGGAATTTGCGCTACCTTATTTTGTTGTAGAATGTAGTGGAAAAACGTTTGATTGGTTCGCTACTATGTGCTTCCTTTTCTAAAGATTTAAAACGTATTCTATCCTACACAAGCAGAACATAGGACTTTGGGTACTTTTGTTGTTGTTGTCCTGATAAATTTTTAGAATTCTTTCATTCTAGCGTGAGTTTGGTGACACTGAAAGGAAACAATATTAAATATTCAGACCTGAACTACATGGAAAATAATTGTTTCTTGTTTATTTATTTTTTTAATTTTGCGCAGAACTAAACGAGGGCTATCTGCACTAGTCGTCCCTAATTTAGCGACGTAAGACTAGAGGGAAGGCAGCTAGTCATCATCGCCAACTCTTGGACTATTCTTTTACCAACAAATAGTGGGATTGATCGTCACATTATAATGCCCCCACGGCTGAAAGGGTAAACATGTTTGGTGTGACGGAGATTTGAATTCACGACTCACGTATTACGAGTCGAGTGCCCTAACCACCTGGTCGTTCCCGGCCTTTATTGTTTCTATGAATATGCTTAGTTTTAAAATTATAACGTTAAGAAATATACACCTATTAAAAGTGAATGTACATTTCATAATGTGTATATTAGTACAGTTAGGTACAGTTAGGTAAAAATGACTGATTAAATCTTTGTTATACATGTTATTAAATTTTAGCAAAGTATAGCATAGTTGAATTATAATGTTTTTAATAAAATTATACAGTTTATTTTCATAACGTTTCTACAAGTAATGGCTTTTGTAATATATACCTATAAACTGCAAGATTTTTTTTTGGAAAAAGTTTTATTAAAGATAAAATATGTTCAAGGCCTTGGGAGATCTTCCCTCCCTTTTTTTTTGGGGATTTCTAAATATTTCCTCATAAATCACATTCATTGATTTTTCATGTTTCCTTCCCGGTTTTTATCAGCATAATTATTATTTTTCCCCATGTTATGTTATCAAGTTTAACGCTTATTTGTTGAATATTAAACAGTAAAATACAGAGAATTTCAATTAAGGTCATATAAGATAACAGCAGGCGGCCCGATTAGGATCTGCTGTAAAAAAACAAATACACACACACATTCACATCAAAACGATAAACTGAATTTGACATAAGGCACTTGTTTACGGCATTTACTATACTAATATTGCAGTAATAGTATTTTTGTATTTTAGAATCAACCGAACTTCATAAAGATAGTTCACATTTATTAGTGTTTTCCAAAAGCAAACAATGAAAAATCTAACTACAATAAAACTTTGCTCTTTTTGTTATTATGTTTTTTATGTTAGACTTCCAGATATTGTGCACGGCTTCTTTGATTATTATTATTATGACAAATGTTTGTACAGATTGTGTTTTCCTAAGACTCTGGATATTTGAGAGCTCATAAATATCTCGTTCAAATGTTTTTCACTAGCAACTGTATCTAAACGTGATATTAAGACAGTTATTATCAAGTAAGTTTGCAGTATTAACTTACGAATAACGATTCTTTGGAACTTTGGAGCGTTAGGAAATAACAAACGCTGAATAAATCCGCATCAAATACATATAATATATTTATTAAATAGTTTAGTGTTGGATACTACAAACTTACATATACGATTCATTATTCTTTTCATGGACCTGCCTGAACAGGGGCGCACTGAACCGATCTTGTTCAATTACACCCTGAAAGTTCAATAGTGGCAGTCAACTTAAGTGCATACAAACAATGAATACCTAAAAAAAATATTGCTTTAATTGTTCTTCGCCGAGGAGATTCCCTCAAGGTAAAATATTGTAGCTTAACCTTCACCGTAGAATCAACATATTCTTGTTACAAAAAACTCAAGATGTATGTAACACAGTCATGCCTCTAGGTGTCAGTCTTAGCATCAGAGACGTGTATATCATTTGACATTACATGTGAATGTAGAGAAGCTCGACATATTCAATATTTTCTAACTTTTCTTCAAAAGCGTTTTCAGCTCGTCTTCTATTAGAATTTCTCATTAGCGAATACGAAGTGATGTTATTCGTTGGCTCACATAGTGCCTAGAAAACAAAGCTAATAATATATTAAACCTTGAAACACGAAGGAGATAAAACTTCAAAGCTCTAAATCGAATACCTTTGACCTTTAAAACTCAGAACGTTGAAAAGATATAAAAGTGTAGAAATAATCATCACGACCAACAGCAGCGGGCAGTTTAGAGATTTGATATTCAGAAAGTACACCGGCCGATAGGTTAAAAAGTTGGTATTTAGAATACAGCAGCGAAGTTAGAGAGTCTGTATTCAGAACGTGCAGTAGCTTATGGATTAGATAGTTGGTATTTGGAATGTGCAGCAGCTTATGGATTAGATAGTTGGTATTTGGAATGTGCAGCAACTGAAGGCTTAGATAGTTTGTATTTGGAATGTGCAGCAGCTTATGGATTAGATAGTTGGTATTTGGAATGTGCAGCAACTGAAGGCTTAGATAGTTGGTATTTGGAATGTGCAGCAGCTTATGGATTAGATAGTTGGTATTTGGAATGTACAGCAACTGAAGGCTTAGATAGTTGGTATTTGGAATGTGCAGCAGCTTATGGATTAGATAGTTGGTATTTGGAATGTACAGCAACTGAAGGCTTAGATAGTTGGTATTTGGAATCTGCAGCAGCTTATGGATTAAATAGTTGGTATTTGGACTGTGCAGCAACTGAAGGCTTAGATAGTTGGTATTTGAAACGTGCAGCGGCTGATGGTTTAGACAGTTGGTATTTGGAGTATTTAGGACGTGCAGCAGCTGGTGGCTTAGACAGTTGGTATTTAGGACGTGCAGCAGTTAGAAAATTGAATGTTTTATACAAAAGATAATATGTATATATCACATCCTTTGTTCCATTTTTTTAACAAAGCTCTTCTTTAGACGAAAAAATGTCTATCAACTAAAAATGAACATCCAGTAAGGGTCGTAGTTAGATAGATATTCACCTACCTTATTACTACTACTACAACATAATATTTTGCTCTATTAAAAAAAAAAGAATAGCATGTTTTAATAAATGGTTATAGGTTACTTTAATTGTGATGGATAACATTTCTCATACACAACAAAATATTGTTATGACTTTTATCGATTTATATCTAGTACGTTGGAGACTGTTTCCCAAAAACAGGTTTAATTTGCAACATAATATAAACAAACGAATAAATAAATATTGTCGAATAAACTAGTTTTGTTATGTATTTCTTTTACACTAATCATTTCAAACCCAAGCACAGTTAGACATCATGGAGGAGTCTTTTCGAAGATATGGAGGTATATAATATGTGCTGTTCTATTTTATGATGCACTTCTCTATGTTTCCCGATAATTCCAAAGGGTTCGGCGGAGCCAAATGGTTAGCGTGTAAAACTATGTATCGAAAGTTTAAGCTTTGAGGTTTGCTCTTTTTGAATACATTCTAAATTTCATCTGTAGATACCCTATATATGTGATAGTCACAGATAAACTTACTGAGGCGACAAATGCTGCGGATTAGCTGATTTCACTCTGGCCAGTCGTTAAAATGTGGTTGCAACAATGTCTGGTTTTAAAAGTTTTCGACTTGACCATTTATACCATACGTTGCACAAAAATTTGCTCGGGTTGAAAATTGCAATTTCAGTATCTATGGTGGCAGACATGTGAGCTAATAAATAAGTGGTCCATACTGAGGTCGTTATAGAATGTTTAAATCCCGATAAGTATTTCTCAGTAAAGTTTTTCTATAGATATAGCCCTTGTTTTGCTTCTGCTTGATCTTCGTGACTAGAGGACCTGGTCACCACATATATCTCCTCATTTTCTAAAACTATAGAAAAGTAAAAAAAAAAAAAAAACTAAAGTAAAGTTTTAAGTTTGAAAACTAAACTGAAACCAAATTAAACAAACTATTTTCTGTTTTTTTTTGCAATGAAGTACAAAGCAATAAAATGGGCTATCTCTGCTCACCACGGGTATCAAACCCGGTTTCTAGCGTTGTAAATCCGAAAACATACCGCTGTGCCATTGGAATTCTGTCTATCATTCTAAACCAGAAACATAATTCTCCTACTAGCAGCTAAGGACATAACAAGCTTTTTACTTACTAGTAAGAAATTGATTCGTAAGAATTCATCAGAAATGTATGCTTGGCACCTGCTCTGCCCTTGTTTTCATTTTCTTAGAATAGTATTTGACATTTTTCACTATACTATTCAAATATTCGACATACATAAAAAATATATTATGCTTGCGTAAAATAATTTTAAAATATTTTTATATTAGCACATAAGCATCAATTCAATTGTTTTAATCGAACTTAAGTAGTGAACTACGTTTTATATCGAGTATGAACAACTATCAAAGCAAAAGAAGAAAACCTCAATATGTTAAAATGAACTATTTTCACGATTTCTTGTTTTATCAATCATAAATATTATCTAGTTATCATTTGTGATTTCTTTCACCTTCAGTGTAGCTTTAATAGATACACACAATCCTTATTTTGTTCAAATTTATTCTTAACAGGAATTTATTTGCAATTTATCTTTGATGCAAGAGCATTCAATAAATATAAAAACATTTCTTGGTAGAATTCACAAGATGGTTTACAGGGCATAAACTTTGTATCCGGTTTTGAGTCTCAGACATTGAATAATCTAGAAACAAATCAAAGAAAGAGATTTAAATTTTATAACAAAATAACTTTTGAGAAATCGTATACTTGTGAAGTACTCGTCATACAAAGCATTGTTTTATTAATTTTGTATTCTGAGCGTTTAATATTGTTGTTGTTTTGAATTAAGTACAAAGCTACTCAATAAGCTATCTGTGCTCTGCCCACCACGGGTATCGAAACCCGGTCTTGTAGCGTTGTAAGTCAGCAGACATGCCGCTGAGCCACTGGGGTGCAATGATTAATATTTTCAAACTTTAGTCTTAAAACACCAACTGAAATTTAACAGTACGTTACCATTAGATCTGGTACAAAATGGCTATAATTTTGCATAAGATAAGCCTGACGTTGTTTATTTAAATAGTGTCAAGGACGCCTTTTGTTGCTGTTTTCACACCATGACTTAAAAAAAAGAGTGATTTTGTTAGAAGTTTCTTCTACTTCTCACAGCCAACAACTACTGCCAAATGTTAGAATTGTAATATGTATAATTTAAAACATTTATATAATAATAAACTTAAACACCTATGTGTTGAGAAGACTCATTTACAAATAATATAATATTTCGTTAAGTTAATGTGATTATTATAAAGATTTTCAGTACCTCTTACGTTGCTACACAGACATTTCTACTGAAACTCGTGTATCGGCTCATATGACTACCAATAAAATTCAGTTAATATATTGCAAAAATTTCTTCTCATGGAGAACAACATCCATAAAATATAAACAGTATATATTTTTTTTTATTTCACCCAAAGCTACCGAATGCTATCTGCGTTAGCAGTCCCTAATTTAACAATGAAAGAGTAGAATGAAAGCAACTAGTCATCACCACCCACCATCAAATCCTTTGATTATCGAAGAGTGAGATTGAGTGTCACATTATAACGCTACCACGGCTAAAAGAGCGATCATGGTGTGACGGGGACGCGAACCAGCGACGATGTGATTACGAATTGAGCGCCTTAACCACCTGGCCATGTTGGGTCTAAACGGTGTAATACCATACACATCCCGAACATTTCATAAATAATCTCAGTCGTTAAAACTAAACTAACAATCTTAAAGACCAATTTTCCCACATACCTAATAAATGGATTCGATTTCCAGTGGTAAACAGTACGCATTGTGTAGCTTTGCTCTAACAGAATCAAATAATATGCATATACCGTGTTATCTTCTATTAGTGGAAGTGCAGACAATTTTAGAGAAAAGGTACATGTCATGTTGCAAAATGTTTCAAAGGGGTTCACGTTAAGGTAAACAAGATTGGAAATAAATTTCTTGGTGACCTGTATTTGCTATCAAAACAAAGTTGTAGAGCTTTTTTAATATATACAAATACTAACTTGGTAGTAAAACAAGGTGAGGAAGATGTGGGTTCACCAAGGTGTTGCTTGGTCTTCATCCCATCCCATACAAAAACTTCACTATACGTTAAGTCACCCAAGGATTATTGTGCAATTAGACTGTCAAAATGAACACCAAAAAACAGTTGTCTTCTTATATTAGATGAATTATGGAAAGTGTTCAGGGAGAAAATGACAGAACTGGCAATCATACGACAGAACCTTTTGAATGGAACTGTAGTGCAGGGCTGTTGTAAATCACACAGTCGTCAGACAGAACATAAACGGACGGGACGATTAAAAACTAAAAATTAAGTTATGAAAAGCATCAGACTGAAACTTTCAAATTTAGTCAAGTTTACTGCCACAACAAAAAGTATTTTACGTTGATATTACTAAAGATATTATAAATACGCTTGTTGTTTTATTGAAAAAAATATTGTCTCAAAAAATGTGCACCCTATTGTAAGGAAATATTATTACCCCTTTCTCTATAAAACATGTTTTTCGGTTGAATAAGTCGGAGTGTGCAATACTACGCGTGAACGTTTCTATCTTCATGAGCATCACGATTTCTCGTGACAGGTATGAAAGAGACTTGTGCATAAAGGCTAAACCGACTGATCAAAAACGTTTCATGAATTACGTCATCGTTTGGAATTCTAATGTGTGACCCGAATTCGTACATATCAACAGACTTACAATTTAAAGTCTTTGTTTTCATGGACATGCGCATTCCCTTGTTGAAATTTTATGAATTCCGCTACTTCTCTGGATATTCTACGCCATCTTTCCGACACATTTCGAGAAAGTGCCGTTTTACACTTCAGAAGGCCAGCATTTAAAGTTTTATCATTTGTCTGCAAATTTTAATGATTTTATGATAAAAGTAAACACTATCTTTATAAACATCGCTGGACATTGAGGCACACGATAATAGCTGTAACCGACCTTCAGTGTTTCATGAGGTCACTGTTTAAGTATACTTCTGCAACATAATAGAATTATCAGTTAGTAGCAATCTTTTTCTTCATGCACCTTGGAAAAACAGAGTGTCAATATTCCCTTCTTACCTTAGGTGTTATGTGACAAACCTTAAGGCATATTTCCAAAAGATAACCGATCAAAAATATATATGTTCAATATTCACCAGAGTTCCGTGATTGAATTGTATGCAAGTCGTTTGAATAACTGATTAAATCCACTTCATTTTTGTAGTACAAAAATTAAAGTGAACCATGAAGTTGTATCTCGAGACCCGTAAAGAAAATAGGAAAACCTTCTGACAAGTGCTAAAATAAGATGCATTATTTCAGACTAAAAAAAATATCATTGACCAGAAGAAAGTGGTCAGAATCCACCATCTAAGGCACATTTAGTTTTAAAACTTCTGATATATAAGGAATACTTCGTTTTTTATATTCTGCAAATTTTGAAAGAAGCTCAATCAACCTGTAACACTTCACTAGACGAACAATAATAATTGTTTGTTTGTTTTTGAAATTTCGCACAAAGCTACTCGAGGGCTATCTGTGCTAGCCGTCCCTAATTTAGCAGTGTAAGACTAGAGGGAAGGCAGCTAGTCATCACCACCCACCGCCAACTCTTGGACTACTCTTTCACCCACGAACAGTGGGATTGACCGTCACATTATGATGCCCACACGGCTGAAAGGGCGAGCATGTTTGGCGCGACCGGGATCCGAACCCGCGACCCTCAGATTACGAGTCGCACGCTTTAACACGCTTGGCCATGCCGGGCCCGAACAATAATAAACAAGAAATCTCGTGGCAATTATTTCATTGATGAAATAATTGATTTAATGATTTTCTCTGCATGTGTCATTTAGTAAATTTTATACACGAAGTATTATGAACTGTTGTTATATTTGTCTCTAAGTTCGTGCTACTGTACGACTTGAAAGTATTTTTTCGTTTTTACGTTGCTTCTAGAGTAAAACCAGTCACAACCGGGTGTTGAAGAAACTCCGTAAATGGTTGCTATCAGTTAACTAACAACAATTTTATTCACATTAAGTCACATTTTTGTTTCATAATATTTGTTTACATACAACATTGACTGTAAAAATATCATGAGTTATTTCTCAAATTCCACTGGAATTGTGTATCAATAGTTTTTAACCTTTATTTTTTCTTTGAACGTGCATGATCCCCCAGCGATAAGTCTGTGGATTTACAACATTAAAATTAGTGGTTCGATTCCCCTCGGTGGACACAGCAGATAGCTCGATGTGAGTTTGATATAAGAAAAACGCACACATACACCAGCACACTGAAAGTGGATGTGGAAAAGGCTAGGGAAAGTTGAATAAACAGCGCCTTCTTTCTTCTTGTGTTTTTTTTCTTTGAATATTAATTAATTAACATTTATTCACAACTTTTTAAACAAATATTTTCGAATTTCATAGTGATATATGTTTTAACGTTATGTGTGCGTAGAAATGAATGATCGTAAATTTGGTTTACGAGCTACAATTGATGGTATTTTTATTAATATAATCAGTTACTTTTAGATATGCGTCTAAATTTTAACTTAACTTATTT
The DNA here is from genome assembly GCF_004210375.1 of Tachypleus tridentatus. Lineage (NCBI taxonomy): Eukaryota > Metazoa > Arthropoda > Merostomata > Xiphosura > Limulidae > Tachypleus > Tachypleus tridentatus. Next base: position 81,590,848 of record NC_134836.1, on the reverse strand, counting down.
TAGTACCTGGTTGAAACATACAAATAATTTAATGACTTTAAGATAGTAACAATATTTTGTAATACAATTAATTTCAATACAATAAATGACTTCTAACTTAAGTTATTAGGTAAATTGTTGAATGTTTAACGAAAATTATAGGAAAAATGAATCGTACACTTTAATTCAGAACGTAATATTAATAGCTCATTTTCAGTTTGTTTGATTCTTGCGCAAAGCTACTCGAGAGCTATCTCCGCTAACCATTCTTAACGTAGCTGAAAGAGCGAGTATGATTGATGTGACGGGGATTCGAACCCGTGACCCTCGAATAACTCAACCTTCTGCCTATACGGGGCCTCACTTTCGGTGAAGAGAGACAAATGAATTTCGTGATTTACCTATAAAGAATGAAAGATTATATGAATTTAAAAACGTTCAGTAACTTTATCTAATAAAGTTTTCACTGTTAATATTTTTAAATAGATTTCAAAAATTGAAAATTTATCTTGAATTTTGATAAATTTTCTTCTTGATACCTCAGATCGGTTGTTTTCAAACACGCTGCAAAAGGCGCTGATGTCAGCTTGACACGAAGACTGAAACTGCTTACATGTGGATAGATTAAAAACCAACTGGTTTTATAACAACATAAGAAATACCTGCTAGTCGCTCTACTAATTTTTCGTAGAATTTATATACTTATTTAAATTTTAACTTTTTCATATTTGTTGTACTTGGATTTTCTTATCTTATCTTCTTTTTGGTGTTGTTAGTTGTGTTTTATTTCGAACACAAAGCAACACAATGTAATATCTGCGCTATGTCCACTGCGTGAAGTGAGCTCTGGGTTGTAGCACTGTAAACCCAAAAATCTGAAGTTTGATCAAAAAAGTCAGAAGAAATCCAATCAGTACCTCTAGTCGCCATCCTCACTGACTGATCTATATTTAACCAACTCTATTCCTGATAGATTTTGAAGCATTAATAGATGTATAAATAATATTTTACAGGCTCAAATGCAAAATGTTAGGAGGACTTACAGGGCAAACAAACACCCTTATCTCCAACTACAGTGTGATTACAACATGCCTATTTATTATAGTGATATTAACTTAAATATTTACTTTAACAAAACAATGTTCACTATAATATAAAGGAAACATTCCTTGACTGATTCAATAATAACACGACAAACGTCCCTTTAACATTAGTAAAGCTACATCCTCGTTTAATATAAAGGATTATGGAAATACAAAAAAAAATATCATTTTGTTTGCATGAATGCTCTAGTGGTCAGAGAAACAATGAATCCAGGAATTCCAGTATCACGAACCATTACTGTAAAGACACACTCTGCACTATAACAGTAACAGTCAAATCCTACTATTCGATCAGTCAATAGATTTTATAGTTGTTGCTGATGATTAGGTGCCTTGCCTTTGGTCTATTAGCTCATACGTATGCACGGCTATTCACAATTTTGTGTATGATCACTTATGAAACGATCATACATTATATTTACTTTCCTCTAATTAATTGACAGGTTATAACATAGCCATTTTCAAAGTAGAATAACATTTAAAATGTATGTTTTATTTCCGTAAAGTGGATCCCTTAACGTCTTAAACTTTTTCCTTATTAAAATTACAACAAGCTCTAGTTTTGCTGTTCTATTGAAAAGTCAAATCTGATAAACTGAGAGTTTTACGATATAGCTACCGTTGTATGCTAATGATAAAATGTAGCTTTCTAAAAAGTTTTAAAATTCTTCCCAGGCTCGTGTTAGTACAGAGAAAGATTACCCAAATATTAAGAAATAAACCAGGATGTTGATTTTTGCATAACATTTCAAAGGGGAATAAGCCCATGTCCATTATGCTCTTCTGACTGCATATACTACTGTTTATATGATGTACACCCGCTGTATCAGCTGATTACTTACTCCAGAGATTTCCAAAAATCCAGGTTTGTCTTCATAATCCAGCAACCATTCAACTTAAAGATGCTTTAGGGAAGGTTTATAAACTGTATTTAATCTCAGTGGTATTCTTTATTTGACTTAAGAATCATTTCACTATAGAGTCCCTTCCTTTAGTTTTTGTGGCTTATATAAATAAGTAAAGTTCCTAGAATTCAAACATAATGTAAGATCTCCAGATTATATCCATAATTTTCTAAACTGTATTAGTTTCACAAAGTAAACAGATTTTTTGACAGTCAAACTGTAATTTATATTTTGTTATGTTTTGATAATAGACTAATCACTGTACATGAACGTATGCGTCACTCATCCATAGATACACAGGGAAATTTCTTAGCTTTCCATGGCTTCAGATAATCAGCAGAACAAAGAAGACAATACAAAATATGCAGGATCAGACTTGCCACAAGTCGCTTTAGGAAATAAATATATTGTTAAAACACATCATCAAAACACATTGTTAATTTCACTTTCATAAGCATGACTTGTTTCTTGTAATATTTAGAATACTAATGATCTTTCGTCAGATAATACTTCCTTACGTTCGTTTTGTATTACAGTTTGTTGTGTCTGCTCGTCCCCGAGCAACAGCATTACGTCGACTGTTATCAGCACAGAAGATCCAGAGAAAAGCATAATTAACACAAACATCAACCAGGAAAAACATCAGTGAGGTTCTGAATAAACGATTCTTCGTTACTCTGCGTTTCTGGTGATAAAACAACAATACGCGAACCATAAAATCTCAGGTTCATAGTTCGAGAACACTAACCACTAGGCTACTATGTTCGTATAATGAATTTCTGTAACAAATAACTTTATGAGAGGTATTAAAAAAAAAAATCCTGGTGTGTTACGAATCGAAATCACGCGATTTATCTTTTACAAGTCAAGACGTTAAGTAAGATGTTCAACTTGTTGACACGTCAAGTGATAAAAGTTGACGGATGACGTAAGGTGACAAATAACACCACACTAATAGTAGTTTGTAGGTGGTTTGCGAAGCCCATAATATAACTGTATAACTGTTTTACCTATTAATCACACAGATCATGAAAAAATATAAATTTGAAAGACTGTTAAATAAAATTATTACTGCGAAACTATGTATTAGCCAAACAAAACAACAGATATAAGTACTTATCATTAGCTCGTCCATATTTAAAATAATGTGTTTTCTCTTTTCAGATTTTGAAATTCAATAACAACGTAAACAGACATAAGTTCATTTCAATTACTAGTCAATAAACACAATATTTTGTGTGGCATACATTCTGCATAATAATATTATATCATACACAGTTTAGAATTTTTTCCTGTCGCCTACAATTATTTTAGAGCCTGTTTTTTAATCTTGTCAGATAGGCACACAAATCTTTCATGTTCACATGATTTCCCATAATGTCTATTACGTATAACAAACAAGATAGTGTTGTTTACTGATAACTTTTCCATTCTCTTCACTTCTTGTTGATACTGAGATTTATCTTTTGAATGAAACAAATAATATAATAATGTTAAACTGTATTAAATAATTAACTTACGAAAACCTTGAACACGGAGTTAACACTACATCACATTACTTAGAATAGACAATAACCTTAGTATCTCAACTTGCGTGTTATTAATACGCCCTACCCAAGGGCAACAGGCGGAGTTCACATTTAGTTTTGGATTTGCTCCTCTGTTTTGTATTTACTGTTGCCAACATGTAAAGGATATAGCTCCATTGTTGATCGTTTTGATAACCAGTTTGAATTTCAAAGTATTTTTTGTCATCGCTATATGGATGATTAATGGTTAGTCATTCAAACAATAGCGTTCAACCTTTTCCCCTTGAAATGCTACAATCTATCCATCTATCTCTTTATTTCTATCTTCCGTTACGTGTTTCTTTCCCACCTCTATACATTTTCCCGCAAGGTGTTTGAGAAGGCGTAATCTAGCCCTGAAAAAAATTTCAATTTCTCTGTTTTGGTATAGTGGAATGTACCCTTCAACCATCTAACGCCCACAAAAAAACCCAAGAAAAACAACAAAATTGTTTTACGTAATGATGCCAAATACAAATAAAATAGTGGATTGAAATTCCTCTTTTCAATATGGGACGTATTTTGTAGATTCTTCGAAATTTTTTGAAGTTTTTATTTTAAACGTTTGAAACAGCTCACTTACTGTTGTGAATTATTCAATTAGCTTAAATTATTTCAGTAGAAATACTTCTATATCTTATTATCTGCATGTTTATAAATATACACAGTATTTTAAAGCAATTTATCTGTATTCATGTACCTCTGTAATTGTATTCCTGTATCATTGCACTTGGTTTCCTATGTTATTTTAAGTGTATTCCTATATCGTTGTACTTATTTTCCTGTATTTCAGTACCACAGGTAGATTCCCATACCGCAACTTAAGTACGTCTATATCTTTCATTTTTAAATATTATCATGTTGTTTCCTCTCTCTCGTCTCGTCTCAGTTGTTATAAACAATAGTTGAATCAGTTGCTTTTAACATGCGGACTGTGGTGCTGAGAATCCCTAGTTCATTCCACCTAATCATCAGTAACAAATCGGAATCCACATTTTGGTGACGTGGACGCGTAATAAGAGTAACAGTTAAACCTCATTATTCAAAATACCTTGATTCACTTAAACGTTTACGGTTAATGATGTTAACTAGCCGCAAAATTAGACAAAATAAACTACCGCTTAATACACTCTTCTGTATAGTAATTATTTTACTCATAATTAAGTATTATTTTATAAACTATTTTCTGTTATTTAGCATAAACTTTATTTCCCACTATACTCTGTTACGTGTAGTCATATTATTCTTTCTCTCTGTACTTCATTAGATGAGTATTTTTGTAGTACATGTAATGCAATAACACCACCAAATATTTAAATTTAATGAAGAACAGCATCTGAGTCTGACACTCAAGACTCGTACTTCTGAAAGATCAGTTTTTATACCTGTTGAATGAATAATTCTTTGAGCGTTTGTACACAGTCTACTAACTTTAAGATGTATTCTTGCTAGGCTTTTCGATACTGAAGCCTTCTAAACAGTTTCCATTTAGAAATGCCGTTTTAAAATTGTCATCACAAAAATGCAATTAGAAAGGCATTTGATTTTATCGTTTTGATACATTTGTTTAAAAATTAGACTTATAGTATAAAGTATCTCTTATATTTACATACCGTGAATAATCAAAGAGTATAGATTATTTACTGGAATATTATAGTGAAATTAATTTTTTACTGGTTTCTTTGGAATTAAATGCGAAGCTACACAACGGGTTATTTGGGCTTTGCCCAACACGTGGATCCAAACCAGTTTCTACCGTTATACTCGTAAGTCTGCAGACAAATCGCTGTACTATTGGAGATGTTTTGAAGGACAGTTTAAAAACCGTTGGATATTAAAAGTACTAATGAATCCTTTTGTAAATAAGAGGCTACGTTAGAATACTGTTTCTTAACCTTTAAAATTTTGTAGGTATCATCTCTGTGACATTAGATTTGCTAAATTACAGTTGCCGTGATTATAATATTTCAAAACGTTTACACTCGCTCTGTTTTACCGAGTCAAACTTAGACGTTATGGATCTACGAAAAAAAAAATAAAGAAATTATATTTTTTTGTTCTTCAAAACAGGTTTCATATGATTAGGCCCATCAATTAATGTTATTTACTATACTGGAAATGAACCAAAAGTCTTTGGCCCTAACAACGTAAAGCATCTTTATCCTTTACTCACATGGTATTCCCCCCTTTGAACAAGTAGAAATTCTTCGAAAAACACAACCAGGTCTCAGTCGGCTGCGAGAGATTTCACATTAGAGGTTTCTTACATATTTATGCATTGCACTCCTCTGTCGTTGAGTTTATTCATTTTCTTGACTATAATGTCAATAAAGCAAGTCAAATAAATGTAGGTAGAATTTTAAATTAGTGCTAATAAAAAGAATTAAATGGTGATTATGTTTTTATGTCAAATAATACACTGTGCACGTACCGTATCAAATATCCTAACGTATTTAAATTAGATTTTTATGTTTACTTTTTTTCTCAGGAATGGGAGCTTCTGAATAAAAATAATAATAAAAATTCTTCCTGATTGTCTTTGAAATTTACGAGATTTCTTTATTCTTATTCATAGAGCAGCTTCACCGTAACTCATAATATAAAAATTATAACTTCTGTAATTTTACAGCTTCATTCGAAATGTTATCTTGAATGTTCGATAATTTCTATAAAGGTCACCATTTAATGGTTTATTATAATCAACAAGGATAGCTTCCATATTTAGAAACAGGTAATATGTTTAATATTTAAATCAGATTACAGACATATTAGGAAAAGGATGACTTTTTTGTGAATTATAATATCTTCTAGTTGAAATTCCAACATGAAAATAGGAAACTAACGTCTTTGAATCACCTACCGGAATATAAACAACACCGATTAGTTGTTTGTTTATCATACCTCTCAAGTCGTATTTACAGTATTTGTCCAGTGCATCATTTTTTCCTCACAACCTCTATGTTGCTCACCAAAACGATATGTTTTCATCAATTCGAGTCTGAACGCTGAATACATACGCAGACTTATGTAAATTTTACATAGGAGTAGCTAGTTGATCTTTATTAAGTAAGTTAATACGACTTGTTTTTTCTATACATTCTTCTTATTTTATATGTAACCAACGTTCCATATGAACTACTATTGATTCTATTCCTTCTTTTCTAATAGTTCTGTGTATTTCATGGTACATTGGATTATGCATTGAATTGGTCTTAAGGCTTGATTATGTATTCTACTGTTCTGTTTTATTGAATGCAAGGAATATAAAATAGGTATTCAAATGCAAAAGAACTTTATTAGCTAACATATTTTATTCGTAAAAAAATATGTAAAACTCATAATAAATATCAATAAGAGTAATTATTACTGTTATAAAATTATCAGAGAATAAACATAATGCATCTAAAGACGGTACCCACAGATGATACCACAAATTATTCATTATTTCGACAATAGGAATATATCAGTTTTTAATTCCATAAGGTTTCACTACTGCAAAGTTAAAAGTTTTTACATTGTTTAAAGACTAGATAAATTCCGTTATATCAAGTCCAGAAATGTTTTACTGTCCTAAGACCAGAAATATCCCAATTTGAATTTTTGAAATTTATTATAGGAACATGCTTTAATTTCAGAGAAGTTGAAACCAGTAAAATGTTAATTGATTTTAACCCAAAGTTATACAAACAATCATAGTTGGGAATTTATTACACAGGATATCTGGCCATGTATATAAAAAAGTTTCTGTACAAACAACAGCATTCGAATAAGTTGTCCTCTATTCAAGCTCTAGGTTATTAGCGTCTCCCCTTTGAAATATTTTACAGTATTTTCTTAGAGGTCTTAAACACGTGAAATAAACTGCTTAACTAGTTTTTAATTTAGTGTTTGAACTAAAATAACGTAAACAATAGCAGTTTTGAATAACGATCCGTTCAAAGTTGCTGTAGACTTTTCACGACACAAGTGTTATTTGTTGCCACATTGTTAGACTACAAAATAATAGAATTATACTTTACATATTCATTTAACAGTTTGTAATGCACTTTTTTGTTAATCTTCTCTTTACTGTTGTTGAGGTTTTTTCTAATTAATTGTTACATCTAAGCTATACTTAATTTCTTTCGAACCTGTAAAATTAAAAAACAAATTATCGATTAAAAGCATTCCATTGTTTTACATTTTGAAACATAAACATAAACAATGACAATTAGTTGCATTAACCAAAGAAAATTCAGCCAAAACAAATGAAATGCTGTGGTCTTTTGAAGTAACTACAAGGTTTGCAACAGATTTTAAAGAACTAAAATATGTAGATATGAAAATGATTTGCGCAATTTGTCTTATGCTAGTACTGGAAACAAACTGTGATAAACGATCTCAGCAAAACGATGTATTGTTTCTTCAGATACTTTAAGTCTTTCCAGTTTCCATATATTGTTCTACATTTTTCGTTAACAAAATGGACAGCTACTGTATAAATAAGTGAGTAGTGCGAAAACAGAACTTCAGCACATAAACAAAACTTTTTTCTCTATGTTCTCATAGTTTGTTTCTTGTAGAGTTTTCATTATCAATGATACACAGCTGGCCAAAATCTTAAGGCCAATGAACATAAAGAAAAAATATGCATTTTTCCTTGTTAGACTCAATTACTTATTTGAGTAGAGCTTCGAAAGATGAAAATAAGAAAAGGAAAAATAAAAATAAAACCTTTTTAGCATCTAATAGGGAAAGTGTGAACACTATGAAATTAGACTAAATACTAGCTGGTCAAAAGTTTAAGACCATACTGAAACCAAGCGTTAATCGGTAAACACGTGACGAAATTTAGTCATTTGTGTTCAAGCATTAGCGTTGTCAACATCTCCCAATGACATCTCCTGTGCTACATTGGGTAAAAACATGGCAAAGGCTAAAAAGTTTACAGAGTTTGAACGTGGCAGAACTGAGGTCTCTCTCAATGTGCTATCGCTGGTGAGATTGGGCGTAGTAAAACTGCTGTTGCAAATTTCTTAAATGACTCTCATGGATACAGAACGAGAATTTCAAGTGATCGGCCCAAAAAAATTTCGCCGGCGTTTAGCAGGAGGATTTGACGGTTTGTCCGGCAAAACACCAGCCGATCGTCGAACCTGATTAAGGCCCTTACGGACGCAGAATGCAGTTCGAGAATAATAAGACAGCATCTAGAGAGAAAGGCTTTAAACACCATAAACGTCTTCAAAGGTCACGCCTCTTTCCTACTCCACGAAACAGCTCGGTTAAACTTTGCTGAGAAGCACCAAACATGGGACGTAGAAAAGTGAAAGAAGATTTTGTTCTCTGATGAGAAAAAAATTTAACCTAGATGGATCAGATAGCTTCCAACTTTACTGACACGATAAAGATATCCCACCGGAGACATTTTCTAAACGACACAGTGGAGGAGGTTCCATCATATTCTGGGGTGCTTTCTCCTTCCATGGAACAATGGAGCTTCAAGTTATACAGGGACGTCAAACAGCAGCTTGGAGAGCATGTTGGAGAGAGCATCCTTAGTGACTGAAAGCCCTCGCTTGTGTGGAAATGACTGGACCTTTCAGCAGGACAACGCTGCAACCCACAATGCCCGCAGGACAAAGAACTTTTTCATGGCGAATAACATGATTCTTTTGGACCATCCAGCGTGTTTGCCCGAACTGAACCCCATTAAAAATGTTTAGGGGTGGATGGCAAGGGAAAACTATAGAAATGGACGTCAATTCCAAACAGTGCATGATCCTTGTGAAGCCATCTTCACCGCTTGGAATAACATTCCAGCCAGCCTTCTGCAAACGATTATATCAACCATGCCAAGCGAATTTTCGAAGTTATTCGCAATGACTACCGTGCAACTCATTACTGAGACTTCTTGTTGGGCATTTCCTACCCTGTTTAGGACTTTTTTTTTTGTATGGTCTTAAAATTTTGGCCAGCAGTGTATTGTTGTTGTTTTAAATTAAGCACAAAGTTACACAATGGGCTATCTGTGCTCTGCTCACCACGGGTATCGAAAGCCGGTTTTTAGTATTATAAGTCCGCAGACATACCGCTGAGCCACTGGGGGGTAGCAGTGTATTAAAGGTGGAACTTGTGTGCTTTAATTCCACATTTAATGGATTACTCTTCAATTATTCAACTACCTTATACGTTTCTAAAAAAAAAAGTTTATTTGTTAACTACGAAAATGATTTTTTTCCCAAAAGTTTAAAAAGGTTTGTTTTTCTATTCAAAGTAACTGTTTTAGTTTACAATATTTGGAAATTCTGACATATGTATGTTTTTTAATATTGTTAAGAATGTTTTATCACAAAAATTAAAACCAAAGCTATATATTCTATTTACACTTTCCTGAAAGCAAAACATAATCTTTAAGTAAGCTTGAAAAGTTCAATTTGCTAGTGCAAGCTGCAGTGGTTTAGTCCTAACTTTTACCATGTTCGAGCCAAACTTTCTGTCATACATGGAGCGTCACCATGATTCTAAATAACTTATATACTAAACTTAATTTTCTTGTATAGAATATCGCTTAGGCTAAGCTGAAATATTGAAATATTTCTAGTTTTGGAATACTTGGAATAATACAGTTTACGTTATTTAGATAAGGTGTAAAATTTCTAGCCTAGGAAGAGTAGTTTTGCAATGCTATTCGGAACAGTGAAATATTTTTTTCTTTTGTCTATCTTAGTTGCCATATTATTTTTTTTATCCAGGAGATAACAATAACGTTTTTTCACTTGACTTCTCTCAATTTAAAATATTTGGAGGGCTTTAAAACATAATTCTTTGCTTGTAATATGCTTTTGTACAAATACCACGTTTTGCTATAACAGGTACCATAAGGTATTGATTCTCCTCTCAAAGAAACTAAAGAGACTTTGTGGCACAGCATGTATAAATTGTTGATTTCAAGATCCAAGTAAAGAAAGAAAGAACACTTTTATGTTAGATAATTTTGTCGCGCCAAATATTTTCACAAAATTTCAATTACAAATTAAGTTTTTAATCGTTAAATATTTTGCGCATGCCCAGTTTTATTTGTCCTTGGATTCTTGAATTTAATGAAGAACAGCAACACCTGCGACAGGAGGTGAAGTCGTTCCTAACAACTCCCTGCCTAATGTAAAATAAAAGTAGCATACGCCTTCTGTCTTATACTTTATGTTCCCAAGGTCCTTTTAAAGTTAATATTATTATGGTATCCATTTAATTTGACATCCTCAAGTTATCTCTGTAACTTCGTATTTATATTCAGCTTGTTTTTTGTATAACTGTTCAATCGCTCTCCAGATTGAAGTGGAAGAGAATTGTGGCAACATTTTTATAGGTCAAAAAACTGAAGAACGGTTCATAATATTTTGTCAGTCATGTAATTTTCAGAACTTTGATGTTGTTGATAACACCTTTATTACAAATGTCTTATGTTTATATTACTTTTTAAGAATGTTTCCTGCCTTCATAAAATAATATGAATGAAAATTTAGTTCCAATAATACAATGTAGTGTATAAGTAATGATACAATGTAGTGTATAAGAAAATACAAAAATGACCCTTTAAAATGAGAAGAAAATAAAACATATGAGAAAGGTTAAGTGCCATTTTATTGTACATAAGATATTACGATCATGATTGCTAAAATTATAAATATCTTTAATTCAGTATGTCTCAAGCTAGGCACGGAAGAGAGTTTTGGGAAACAAAGAAGTAAATTGAAGATGTGTTACAACAGACTTAGGTTTTACGAGTAGTGGACGTAAGGAGCGAAGGAGTTAAAGATATCATCACTAAGATAATCGCAGTTAACTACAAATATTTTGTGTGTATTTATTTATTGATTGATCAACTAATAAAATATATTAATTTTACGTTACTGTAAGCATGTTTTAAAATGTCATTAATTCTGCAGTATTTGTTTATAGCTGAATCATGGCACGAAAACACCTTTGACACATAATTACCTCGTGATGCGATTTTCATTTAACAAAGTGATTTCTCTTATTATATTTATTCAAAATAGTCTATGACGAGTCATACATGATATCACTTTGTTTTTTTGTAATTGTTTCGAGACCTCTATTAAGGTTGAACTAAAGATCCTAAAACAACTTTTGTTAGGTTGATGAAGTAAATAAATAGAACAATCGAAAATTTAATCATGATATTCATCAATGAAAAATCACGTTTATATAAACTGATTTATAACCTGCAGTAAACAAACATCGGATATTTTAAAACACAAACACGGTTGTCAGCTGTTAACTTATGTGCCTGTATGTTTACATAGGTCTTTAACACAACTTAAACATATGCAGTTAGTTTTGGATTAGTTTGTGTATTAGCTTCGTGAAATGTAAAATATCCGTTTGGAAAGAACAGTACAGAGTATTTTATAAAGTGTTTTTTATTTTTTATTAATAGATACAGCTCGATATCGTAATTGACTTGATATATTCCGTCACCATAAAAGTTGTGTAAATATATCAGTCATTAGTGCGTATCGCCATCTATTATTGGTTTTAATAATAATTCAAGACGACAACAAATAATTTAATGTTCCTGAACAGTTTGAAGGCTTGTACATAACATGTGATAGTAATAAATAAATTCAAAACATTCAATTAACTAATATTATTATGTGTATTTTTCACAAATAAACTGTTAATATATGTATTTGTACATTTTAGTCTGCATTCACTAAGCAATTATAAGCTTAGTTGTAAGGACTATGTATCATCAGGTAGTGAAAGTGAAATCAATAATTTAATTGTTGATAAAAATGCAAGTGATGCCAACACAAGTAAAGACGAACTGATAATAAAAAGGTACAATAATACTAATGAATATTTGTCAAATAATGTAGTATGGAGTGACTTTGGACATCAAGACAACGGCCAACTGAAAGAATGTTTGTAAAGAAACAAAGTCCAACAAAATATGTAAGACAAATATTTAGCTTGAACTAAAGGATGCAGATTTTTCACAATAATTGTATACTAAGCAATCCTGGAAAATATGACACCAAAATGTGGGATTGTTGTGTTAATAATACATTTTATGTCACGAAGAGAAAGACAGCTAAGAGAAAAACCTAAACAAAAATAGAAGATTGTATTGGACCTGATACAAGATTAGTTAATTTATGTTTAAAGTTAAACATATACACAAAATAACTAGACATATAAAATGGATTCTGGAAAAAAGACGCGCTTATTCCTCAAATAAATTTACTTTTAGCGAACACTATGCATGACCGGCTAGAAACTGGCAAAAACACAGTAGTCTATAAGATATTGATCATTCTACATTACAACAGTACAACGAGTGGGCATCGAGGGGATATAAATGGTCATATGTTGAGAGTTTGTTGTTGTTTTTAATAAAAAGAAGACAAATAGGAACAGTTGCTATTTGCATATCATGTTAGATGTGTACTACTTCAATGGGTTTCCTTAGTGAGTTCATTTTCACCAGATTAGCACAAGTAGATTATATGACGGTCACATTAGAAAAATTGTTTTCGAATATTTGGAAAAACTAATTGAACAAAATGTTACGATCGTGTTATACTTGAACTTCACTTTTCCTTCTCATGTTTGTCAGCTTTATTTAAGTTCCACTTATCCATTTTAGGAATTGACCCACACCAACACACACGTAATAAATGTCTTTGTTATACTGGTATTTAATATCGTGTAGGTTTAGAAATAGGTTTTTTTCTTAGTGGCAACTTTTCACTTTGTTCCTTCGGCCCTCTTGGTTTATTCTTTCTCTTTCTTGTTTTGCTTTTCTTTCATTCGCTGAACTTCTTTTATAGTCTTTTCTTAATCTCTCATCGAACTGGTCCAGTTCTTTTCTGGCTTTGCCCTTCTTTCTATGTATCGGATTATACTGTTTCATAACCATAGGGTATCTGTTAATTTCCACATCAGTTGAACTCAAATTGCCCGCTATATCCGATCACTCCAGTTATATTCTAATTTCTTAGTGTACTGTAATCTCCCCAATTCCTTAGAAACTGACCATACACAAGCTTCTTTATCACACTCTCTAAGCTTATTGATGTAACTTTACATTTAATTTCATAACACAAAACAGCATAGATGGTATCCAAATCTACAACATACAACACAAAATAGAGTAACTCACCTGATGTTTATATGAATCACAACAGCAGTGAAAAGTGTTTTAAAAAGTCTGTAATTTGAAATGAAGAGTAGATTTAAAATTTTAACAGCTACAAATAATTACACAAGTTTAGTAGCGAGTAAAATCACGTGGAAATGACAAGACATGCATATGCTAAACAACCATATCCAGAAGAATTGTTCTCCTTTGTAGTATCCATTAAGTTCAATTAATTATTTAAAAAAAAACGTGATTATGCAAGCCATTTCCATGAAAATATATGTTATTATACTGCAACAAAGGAAAAGTTTCGAAATTTTTATAATTTTTCGATAGTAAAATTACAAACTTCGAATATATACGACTTTATTAAATGGTTTCAGAGAATACTTCATCGAATCCATATCTCTAGAATGTGTATATATATATATATATATATAGTGAAATTAAATAATTATATCTAAATCAAGTTAAATGAAAAAAAAAAACATAAGGAAAGACTGCGTTAAAAACAGCAAATCCCAACCTCTGATTAATTATACTATAACCATAAACTTTTTAAGCCATAAACCGAAACACATTAACATATTTTTTTAAAATACACTGCACATTTTTAAAAAGGATCCTAGGGTACAAGCTAGAACATGAAATTATAAAATGTATCCTTGGTTTTAGAGGTGACTATCGAAGCGCAGTGGGGATACACCGTCTTAAACACAAATTCGTTAGTCTCACATAACAAAATTAGAAGTTAGGAGAGCGAGATGTGGGTACTCAAGCCCACAACGTCCCACATCTATATCACCCTTTACTGCCTGAGACAGTTGTGGAGAAATTACTACTCTCCTAAACTAGAATAAGAAAAAGATGAAAAATAATAAATAAAAAATGAAAATAAGGTACAACCTTTTTTATTTATTTATTTTTATTTATTGTTTTTATCTTTTTAAGTTTATCTTTTTCTTATTCTAACTTGGGAGAGCATTCACCTTCCCACAACTGTCTGCAGGTAGTAAAAGGTAACAGCAAGATTTGTGTGCTCAAGCCCACAACGTCCCACCTCTATTTCCTAATTTTCTCATATGAGACTACCGAATATGAGGTTACGACTAACAGACGGTGTATTGCCACCGTAATGTGGGTCTTACTTCCGTAGTCACCTCCAAAACTAAAATATGTTTTATAATGTGATAGCCACGTTGTAGCTTGCACCCTGGGTTACCTCCCGCTGGTACAGCAGTAAGTCTACGGATTTATAATGCAACAATCAGGAGTTCAGTTCCCCTCAGTAGACTCAGTAGATAGTTTAACGTGGCTTTGCTATAAGAAAACACACAAATGCACCTTAAAATCCTTTTTTAAAAACGTGTAGCGTATTTTAAAAAAATTCATGTTAATGTGTTTTGGTCTATGGCTTGAAAACTTTATGGTTATAACATATAATAAATAAAGTGTGTGTGTATGTGTAAAAAATCATTATTTTTATTAATAACATATAATGTCAAAACCAAAAATCATATTGTGAAATATGTGTGTGAACAAAACAATTTTAAAATTGTATACGCACAATTGAACTCAGCTGATATACAGTCATGTGAAAACGTTAGGACACCCTATGAAAGCCTGTGTATTTGTGTAACATTTTTGGATATATAACTAAACAATTAAAACTGAAGAAATAACTTTTCAAGATTTTCTGTAAATGTAATTCTTCAAAAATGCATATTCTAACTGGGGAAAAAGTTAGGACACCCTACCCCCTAATAACTAGTGTTACCCACTTTGGCTGAAATAACTGCAGTAAGATGCTTCTTGTAGCCATCTACCAGTCTCTAACATCAGTCTGAAGAAAGTTTGCCCACCCCTCAATGCAGAATTCTTTCAGCTGTGAAATGTTTGAAGGGTTTCTTGCATGTACAGCCCGTTTCAAGTCACCCCACAGCATCTCAATGGGATTAAGATCTGGGCTTTGACTGGGACATTCCAGGGCTCTCTATTTCTTAGTTTTCAGCCAGTCCTTAGAGGATTTACTGCTATGTTTTGGGTTATTGTCTTGTTGCAGGGTCCAGTTCTGCTTCAGCTTTAATTTTCGTACAGATGGTCTCACATGATTCCCAAGCACCCTCTGATACACAGTAGAATTCATGGTAGATTCTATGATTGTGAGCTGTCCAGGTTCTGCTGCAGCCAAGCAGCCCCAAATCATGACACTTCCACCTCCATGCTTCACAGTTGGTATGAGGTTCTTTTCCTGGAATGCTGTATTTCGTTTACGCCAAACATGTTCTCTGTTCTGGTGTCCAAATAATTCAATTTTGGACTCATCTGTCCAAAGAACATTATTTCAGAAGTCTTGGTCTTTGTCTACATTCACTCTGGCAAACTTCAGTCTGATCTTGATGTTTCTTTTAGAGAGCATAGGTTTCCTCCTTGCACACCTCCCATGTAAGTTAAACTTATGCAGTCTCTTTCTGATTGTAGAGACATGCACTTTCACATCAACAGTAGCCAGAGCCTGCTGTAGGTCCCGTAATGACATGTAAGGGTGTTTGGAGACCTCTTTTAGCATCTTGCGGTCTGCTCTCGGGGTGAACTTGCTTGGACGACCAGACCTGGGCATGTTGGCAGTTGTTTTGAAAGCCCTCCGCTTGTTGACTATTTTCCGGACAGTGGAATGGCTGATTTCAAAATCTTTTGGGATATTTTTAAATCCCTTACCAGACTCATAAGCTGCTACGACCAGACCTGGGCATGTTGGCAGTTGTTTTGAAAGCCCTCCACTTGTTGACTATTTTCCGGACAGTGGAATGGCTGATTTCAAAATCTTTTGGGATATTTTTAAATCCCTTACCAGACTCATAAGCTGCTACAATTTTCTTTCTGAAGGCCTCAGACAGCTCTTTTGCTCTCACCATGGTCTCACTTTCGAACAGTCACACACAAACAAAATGTCTGAGGTTTAAATAGGGCAAGCCTCATTCAAAATGCTGAGTAATGATCTTCTAATCATGTACACCTGGTGTGATACACCTGTGTGTGAATTGAGCCATTTTAAGTGGGAATAAATATGGGGGTGTCCTAACTTTTTCCTCAGTTAGAATATGCATTTTTGTAGAATTACATTTACAGAAGATCTTGAAAAGTCTTTTCTTCAGTTTTAATCGTTTAGTTATATTCCTACAATCTCTCAGTATTGTTAAAATTGAGATTAAATATCTATATATCCAAAAATGTTACAAAAATACACAGGCTTTCATAGGGTGTTCTAACTTTTTCACATGACTGTAGTTATTTTTATTTGCTCTTTCCTTCTCTAAAATTAAACTCTTGCAAATATTTACACAAGGTCAAAAATCGCCACCCTAACGTCATCCTTATAAATCAAATTCTGTCATCCTTAGATATTATTATTTAATATGATACAATCCTATGGTGTTGGGTATCAAACCACTGATTTCAGCGTTGAGGTCCTTAGACTTCCGCTTTCCCACTGGGGAACAATAACTTAGTCAAGATAAGGCTCAGAACAAAACATCCATCACTTTAAGTGATTCAAATTTAATGCCTTAACCTTATCGCAGCAGGTCGTGGTTCAAAGGCCATGTCATCATGTTTGTTGACTTGCATTAAAAATGCTATTGAACTACTGTTACAGGAATTTATGTCAGTGAGGTTTGGATTAAATTGTACCTCACTGTTCAGCTCTTAGTATTATATGTCAGATAGCTCACTGTGTAACTTTGTGCTTAACTGCAAACAATAACAAAGGGCGCTTGACTCGTAATCCGAGGGTCACGGGTACGAATCTCCGTCACACCAAACATGCTCGCCCTTTCAGCCGTGAGGGCGTTATAATGTTACAGTTAATCACACTATTCGTTGGTAAAAGATTAGCCCAAGAGTTGGCGATGGGTGGTGTTAACTAGCTGCTTTCCCTCTAGCGTTACACTGCTAATTTAAGGACGGCTAACACAGATAACCCTCGTGTAGTTTTGCGTGAAACTGAAACAAACGTTTTTGCTACCGCGAGTCTTAAGAAAAATAAGTTGAAAAACTTATTTGTAAATAGTAATAATGGCCATACATATAGTATGCATTATAACTGAAATGTCACTGCGTTTTATAAAATGTTATTATGAGAACAGTAAATATGACCAAGACAGATCACTTTGTAAAGGTTTGTTTTATATTCTTTGATATGGTATTAGTTAGTTAGTTACTTTGAATATAGGGCAAAGCTACTCGAGGGCTATCTGCTCTAGCCGTCTCTATTTTTGCAGTGTAAGACCAGAGGGAAGGCAGCTAGTCATCACCACCAACTCTTGAGCTACTCTTTTACCAACGAATAGTGGGATTGATCATCACATTATAACGCTCCCACGACTGAAAAGGCGAGAATGTTTGGTGCGAGCGGGATTCGAACCCGCTACCCTCGGATTACGAGTCGAACGCCTTAACACACTTGGCCATGCCGGGCCTTTGATAAAGTAACGTGAATGCACGTGCACTGTGTCATTGTAATTTATGCAATGTTCGCCAGCAATGACTGACAGGTCAATATAATAAAAATAATAAACATATATAAATGTAAAATGTAATGACATTTAAGCTATTTAGACTAAGCATTTGTGTTTCCAAGTTTTAATTTGTAATCATTATAGAACGTTCCCTCGCTGGTACAGCAGTAAGTCTACGGATTTCCAACGTTATAATCAGAGATTCGATTCCTTTCGGTGGAGGCAGCAGATATCCCGATGTAGCTTTACTATAAGACCACCCATATACATTATAAAACGAAGAGAGCATAATTTATATGTATTTCCTTATTCTTATGGTGATTATGAGATGGGACAAAGCTACCGAACACTTGTAGAAATTTCAATTAAGTAGTAAAAAAAACACATAAAACATAAAGTTCTTTTAAACGAATATTTGATAGTTATTTGGATTAGAGGAATTTTTTTGATGCATGAAAGTATTTTTAACCTTAAATTAAAAATTACTCTGCATATTGGACAGTAAACATTCTTAAGGAAAAAATTTAATTACAAATATTAATTTTAATTAAAAAACCTGATATTTTTTTAACAAAAGCCTTGTAATGTTGTAAACATATGCGTACATTATCAAATTTCATAGTATAATTACTCTTATGGATACTTTCGTGGTTACGACTTGGGTGGATTCCACTCAACCCCTGATGAAAGTGTTACGAGACTTTGGTAATTATCTCTTCATAGTGATTCGTTTTTTTTTTCTCATTTACTGCACGTAAGGTAAATAGAGTTTGATTAGTCATATCATATTTAAAGCATAGGTTTTCATGTGTATTAAAATGCTGTATTTGTATTATAGGATTTAGTGGCATTCAAAAGCTTATGAGTCGTTTGCAGGAAGTAATTAATAGTACTAGAACATTAATTATTGATTAAATAACATTAAAAGCGTTTGAAATCCTTTCTCTTTTTCTGAACCTAAAATCGGACATTACTTAAGGGACGACCTGATATAATACAACTTTTATCATATACTTATGTTATTGTTTACATTCTTAATGATTTTTTTATTTCATTTTAACGTTATCTTAAATATTAGCCAATTGCATCACTGGTTTTCAGGAATAGGAGAGGGGAGCATGTGATATCAACGCGATGGTTGCAAGAATGGAAGAGGCGAATATCCACTGAAGAGTGAACGTTAATATATTCTTCTAAATGTATCACTGCTATCCTGTACAAAGATTGGGGAACGAGTGAAGATTACAAGCACTATTTTTGATTTATTTAACTGTAGGTTTGCCAAAGAAGAGGGATGGAACAGGAGTTGTGTGATGATTTAACACAATAAATGAACCCATTTACAGCAAAAAAGCGCTCCAGTTGTAATTTCATTTAACTACTGAAATAACTTACTTACAATATTGACTGTGGTGTCAAAGAACACGTGAAGTTTATCAGGTTTTGACTGTATTGTGTTTTATAGTAGAAAAAGCTTTTCAGATATTTATAATCTCTCTATCATGAAACTATGGTTGGAGATATACCAAGTTTGGTAAAGGTCTGCATATGATTTCGGATGCCGATGTTTCACATATTATAAATACTTTCACGTGAGTTAAATCTCTCTATTCTCGTGTGTCTTTTAGCACTAAAATTAATACTCTGAAAAAGATATTTTAGTACATAAATACAATTAAAACTGGTACGTCTTTCTCAAGACTCTGTATATTTATACACAGAACTTATACCATCAACATATGAAATAATTTTTCTTTCTTTTATAATTTAATTTCCTGCATAGTATGAATATTGGCCCGGCATGGCCAAGCGTGTTAAGGCGTGCGACTCGTACTCTGAGGGTTGCGGGTTCGCATCCCCATCGCGCCAAACATGCTCGCCCTTTCAGCCGTGGGGGCGTTATAATATGACGGTCAATCCCACTATTCGTTGGTAAAAGAGTAGTCCAAGAGTTGGCGGTGGGTGGTGATGACTAGCTGCCTTCCCTCTAGTCTTACCCTGCTAAATTAGGGCGGCTAGCTAAGATAGCCCTCGAGTAGCTTTGTGCGAAATTCCAAAACAAACAAACAAAGTATGGATATTACGAGCCTTAACTATACATGTTGGAGTAAAGCAAAATAGGGTGGCCAGTTATGTATGCTGTTTCATGTGTTTATTACTTAGTTACTTGAAACATTCTTTTTCTCCTAAAAATATCTACTCGTGCAGTATGCGTATGTTAAGATAGAAAATAACGCAATGTCTTTGTTCTACTTGGGTCACAAGCAAAGTTTATGACAGAGGCAGCTACACCAACTTCTTTCTTCATCATGCAGTCTTCTAACAGCATACTTTTTCATCTGGTCAACTACTCATTTTATCACTTTCCATTTCTTACCAGTATTGACAATAAAGTGGATTAGTTAGTTTATTTCTTCATTAAATTTTATGCAGCTTATTCTAAGGTGATAAAGTCTTTGTTATTGCATGCGATCTACCTGCAAATTATTCACTTCACAAAATACTCCAACCTTGTTCTCCTGAATTCTAAGAACAAGCTCAAAAATGCCATCTTCAGCTAAGTAAACAAGCTCAGTCATTTTAGGAAAAATATCTTTAGAAAGTACAATGTTGAGAGTTTGTTTTATGGAAGGCTGTCCCCAGAAAAGCGTTTCAAGATCCTTAGTTAAGTGTTCCAGCCCAAAACAAAAATACTGCGTATAGCTCATTAGGTTATGTTCGGAATACATTTCGGCAAAAGTCGATAGTACAAAATGTTTAAAATAATGTACTCTTTACTGCTTACAACAGTATTTATGTTTAAGTTATTCTCTCCCTTATTAATTTGTTTGTTGGGTTTCTAAAAGCACGTAATTAGTCAAAACAAATTAAGTATACGGATTATATCTTTTTTTATGATAATATTTGATTATTTAGATGTAAGATATTTTCTAACCTTGTTTTAGGTGCAAACGCAATAGGGCACGAGCGGGGATTACAGTCTCAAAGTGTTAAAGTACTAACTGCTATTTACTTCACTCAAAGTGTTAAAGTACTAACTGATATTTACTTCACTCAAAGTGTTAAAGTACTAACTGCTATTTACTTCACTGTAAGTTATCAAAGTAAAGGCCTGAATAGAGGAGGGAGTAGAAGCTGTATCGATTTATCACCAGCAACGTACGAAAGTCAGATTACGTTGTGTCCAAGATATTATTAAAGTCAGGTATTTGTCCCTGAAAAATAATTACTCATTATTTTAATGTGTATAGGTAAGAATACCACAAATACCTAAAAACATGCGCAAACTAACAAATCTGCTTTGATTTGCAAGTCACCTTCGGTCGTATCAACTATGACAAACCCGCCCAGCATTTACGCATGTCATGACTTCAGACACATTCCAGAACTATTCGTATCCCATGCGTTTGGGTGCCTCAGTTTAACATTTCTCAACAAAGATAATAATTCTTTTTTGTCTTAATTTTTCGTGTCACATATTTATGTTCATTACACTGAATGTTTCAATTATCGATATAAATAATTTGGAAAGTTAATTTATTAAAGTAATCTTTAAATCAATGTTTTTTCAAATATTATGACATCAATATATTTGTATAATCTTAAATGCGCTTAACGTAACTTAATATATAATATTTATGCAGTGCAAAAATATTTATGAATAGACTTCCAATTTTGAATGCAGAAGCACACGCAGATCCCATTCAGAAGAATATATCGCTAATGAAAGAAAGACGAACGGTCTTGTGGTAGTCAGGGTTGTACTCCTAAGCTCGAGGTAACACTGTTCTCCAATATTTCATTAGTGTGACTAGTTTAAAACAATACGTAGCACAAGAAATGATCAAATTTCACTGGTGCTCTAGTATAGATTTCATCATGTCTCGCGAGTAACAAAATGCATTCTTAACACAATAATGATAACATGTGATTTTATTATTTAGAGAACAAATCTCATTAAATTATGAAAACCTGGACCATTGTGTAGTTTGTTGTTAAACTAAAACCAAAAAGGTCATTGAGGTTTTGTAACAGTTAAACAGTCTTACCTTAAATAATTTGCCCTCCAGTGGGACAAATGTATGTCTGTGGACTCACACTGCTAGAAACCAGGGTTCGATACCAGTGGTGGGCAGAGCACATATAGCCCATTGCGTAGCTTTATGCTTTATTCCAAATAAACACATTTGAATAATTTAAATCGTACTGAAATATATGGTACACATCTTCAAGATTTTAAAATGGTGGACATATATTAACATTACTTTCCAGGTATGCTATTTTTCATTTAAAAACATATCATTTAGATGTATCATATACAATATATATATATATACATGGATGGTGTACATGTGTGTGTGTGTAAGAAACATAACAGTCAGATGCGACAATAGAAGCCGTAAATTTGGTACAAACCAGACAAATTAAAAAGTAGACCAATTAAAAAGGGCCTGGCATGACCAGGTACTTAAGATACTTGACTCGTAATCTAAGGGTAGCGGGTTCAAATCCCGTCACACCAAACATGCTTGCCATTTTGGCCGTGGGGGCGTTATAAATGACGATCAATCCCACTATTTGTTGGTAAAAGAGTAGCCCAAGAGTTGGCTCTCTAGTCTTACACTACTAAATTAGAGGGAAGGCAACTGGTCTTCACCACCCACCGAATTGCTTTTTTCCAAGAAGTAAAAACCACGAAACATTTATACACTACATTGAAGCTGCAGAGTTTCTTTAATCTAAAACTAATAGATAATAGGAAAGGTAGCACCCATCACAAACTCTTGGGCTAGCTTTGTGTGATCGAATATTATAACAAGGCGAGATGATGCAAACTATGCACCTTCTGGTTCAAAATCTGGCACCTTAACCACTAGTCAATGCCAAGATCAGAAGAAAAATACGTAAATAATTAAGATATTGTATGTATAAGCGAAAGTCCCGAATTTTTCAGTTTTCAAATATTAGTAATTTTTATATTTTTCAAAGATTTTGCTCACAAACCGTTTTAAAGTTTCTGCTCTGAGAACAAGAGTAAACATATACAGCTGTGGAGCATGTTGTTGTACAGAACGTTTATCTATAAAATAAAACACATTTAATTCTGAATGAGGAGTAAAAACATACCTATTCTGATTTACAGTCATGTGAAAAAGTTAGGACACCCTATGAAAGCCTGTGTATTTGTGTAACATTTTTGGATTTATAGATATTTAATCTCGATTTTAACAATACTGAGAGATTATATGAATATAACTAAACAATTAAAACTGAAGAAAGACTTTTCAAGATCTTCTGTAAATGTAATTCCACAAAAATGCATATTCTAACTGAGGAAAAAGTTAGGACACCCCCATATTTATTCCCACTTAAAATGCCTCAATTCATATTCAGGTGTATCACACCAGGTGCACATGATTAGAAGATTGTTACTCAGCAATTTGAATGAGGCTTTCCCTATTTAAACCTAAGACATTTAGTTCGGTGTGCTCCTGACTGTTGAAGCGAAAGTGAGCACCATGGTGAGAGCAAAAGAGCTGTCTAAGGCCTTCAGAAAGAAAATTGTAGCAGCTTATGAGTCTGGTAAGGGATTTAAAAATATCCCAAAAGATTTTGAAATCAGCCATTCCACTGTCCGGAAAATAGTCAACAAGTGGAGGGCTTTCAAAACAACTGCCAACATGCCCAGGTCTGGTCGTCCAAGCAAGTTCACCCCGAGAGCAGACCTGAAGATGCTAAAAGAGGCCTCTAAACACCCTAACATGTCATTACGGGACCTACAGCAGGCTCTGGCTACTGTTGATGTAAAAGTGCATGTCTCTACAATCAGAAAGAGACTGCATAAGTTTAACTTGCATGGGAGGTGTGCAAGGAGGAAACCTATGCTCTCTAAGAGAAACATCAAGATCGGACTGAAGTTTGCCAGAGTGAATGTAGACAAAGACCAGGACTTCTGAAATAATGTTCTTTGGACAGATGAGTCCAAAATTGAATTATTTGGACACCAGAACAGAGAACATGTTTGGCGTAAACGAAATACAGCATTCCAGGAAAAGAACCTCATACCAACTGTGAAGCATGGAGGTGGAAGTGTCATGATTTGGGGCTGCTTTGCTGCAGCAGGACCTGGACAGCTCACAATCATAGAATCCACCATGAATTCTACTGTGTATCAGAGGGTGCTTGGGGATCATGTGAGACCATCTGTACGAAAATTAAAGCTGAAGCAAAACTGGACCCTGAAACACGACAATTATCCAAAACATACCAGTAAATCCACCAAGGACTGGCTGAAAACTAAGAAAAAGCCCAGATCTTAATCCCATTGAGATTTAATATGCTAAATCTTAAACCCCTCAAACATCTCACAGCTGAAAGAATTCTGCATTGAGGAGTGTGGCAAACTTTCTTCAGACCGATGTCAGAGACTTGTAGATGGCTACAAGAAGCATCTCACTGCAGTTATTTCAGCCAAAGGGTAACACTAGCTATTAGGGGGTAGAATGTCCTAACGTTTTCCTCAGTTGGAATGTGCATTTTTGTAGAATTACATTTACAGAAGATCTTGAAAAGTCTTTTCTTCAGTTTTAATCGTTTAGTTATATTCCTACAATCTCTCAGTATTGTTAAAATTGAGATTAAATATCTATATATCCAAAAATGTTACAAAAATACACAGGCTTTCATAGAGTGTCCTAACTTTTCAACATCACTGTAAAATAAAACCTAACATTGCTCTTCTTTGAATGTTTATAGTCTGTACAGTTTCAATTGCCGAAATACATAATAACTTTTAAAAGTTGTAACTTTATTCTATATTTTACTTTTACTGAAAGTGATATTCTGTACAAAGTCTTGTGATGGTTCTTTCTAATGATTTGAAAAGTAGGAATACTACTATCACTGCTATGATGAATCATCATTTAAGGTGGTTTGGAAACCATGTTAATCTAGTATGTAGAAATATAGAAACTGTCTTTGTTTATTGTAATGATGCTGTGTCAAAACCCGTAATACTATTAGCTGTAGTGAACTTATTGTTTGTTTGTTGCCAAACGCAAAGTTAAACAACAGGTTGCCAGCACAGATATCAAAAATCGCATAGTAGAGGCGTAATCTCTCAGACATACCGTTAAGACACTGAGGTGATGAGAATAGGGGCTAGTGAAACCAGCTGTCCTTTCTCTTTATCATAGTAATTTGATTATAGAACTTTATACCATCACATGAAAATAGTTCATGTATTATTCTTCCGTTTTCTTATTGACTGAATATCAATGGCCTAAATCCATGTAGGCTATTTACCCCAACGCTTTCAGTGGCTCAGCGGTATGTCTGCGGACTTACAACGCTAAAAACCGGGTTTCGATACCCATGGTGGGTAAAGCACAGTAGCTCGTTGTGTAGCTTTGTGCCCAATTGAAAAATACAACAATTTACCCCAAAATTTCACATTTATTTTTTAAATTTTTGTATGTATAAAACCTTCTAAGTAAATATTAAAGTTTTCTTTTGGTACATTTTATTTATTATAATCAAACATTAACTGCAGCAGAATCATCTACAGGGAAAACAGAAAAATATGAAATAAGATCAATATTACTTTATGTTTTCACAAAATGACTGCAAATTTTATCAGACAATTGCAATTACTTATTTTAAACAACCTCAGGTTTCTACTTTCACAAATAAATTTATATAATGTTAATGGTTTGCATGTCTAACTTGTGCAAGAAATTAAATAACCCGGTAAAATACATCACGTAACAGCAGCTCCTGTGCATTCTTCAACATATATTTATATTTAATTTCCTTCATTTAAGTTTTCTTGTCTGCTGCAATAAAGTTTTAACTAGCTTCTGAATCAAAATGCACGGTCAGTTAATTTATATCCTGTAGAATATCCTCTTTCTGTTGGTTACAAGTATGTCTAATAGTAATCTTACAGAGAATTAAGCATGTCCCAAAAAAATTTGGTTTGATTTTGAATTTCGCACAAAGCTACATGAGGGCTGTCTGTGCAAGCCGTCTCTAATTTAGCAGTGAAAGACTACTGTCTCTCTTATACAACGTAGAGTATGCTTGACAGTCACATTATAACGCCCTCACGGCTGAAAGCGAGAGCATGTTTCGTGTGACAAAGATTCGAAGCCACTACCCTCAAATTGTGAGTCAGTGCCCCTAACTACCTGGCTATAACATGCCACATTATAAAAAACAGAGGATATAGGAGAGTCGTGATATTGGTGGAACAAATATGGTGATATATCAGAAAAATTCATAACTATATTCTCGCTTTACAATATCCATAGTGTATTTATAAATCAAGAGAAGAAAACAGTAAATGAAAAGTAAGATTGTCAGTGTGTCATGTGGCACAGATGTGCATGCTGAGAGTCTATCTAAACATTTCGCTTGGTAATTAAGAAATCATAATTTAAATAACATTAACATTTGGATTATAACTATGTTTTGATGCTAAGTTTATTTACGCATATTCATTATAAAGTAGTTTAACTGAGGTTTATTGTAACTCTGTAAAAAGATAGAGAAAGTGAAATTAATTCAAGGTTCCTTGTAACTCTGATATCTGAGCATAATGCTGTTGAAAGTCTACGCAGTTGGTAAGGGTGGGATATCTATAGAAGATATCCCAGCTCTTTTACTGAACCCTCAGTACCTATTGGCAGTTGCATATTCTTCATAAAAGAGGGTACCGTACAGTTGTTAACTGAAGGTGATTAATGGCAACAAAGTCAAACTCTAAAAGAATGGTGAAGGAAAAACAAATACATTTATCCAGCTTCCAGCTGGCACAGGAGTCGAATATCATCACCTTCACCCAACTTCTCTCAGACTGATAGTATTATTATCAGTACTTTGGATATCATTAACCACTGTGACGGAGTTACCATCATTTATCTGTTTTAATATCGACGTTTGTTTAAGTTGAATTTATGTTTTGAACCTATACTGTTGAATCTGTATTGCGAAACTTCGGCCTATTTACTAAAGTTATAGAAAATTCTCGAGCGTAAGAATCAACAGTATATGTGTACGTAAACACTAGTGTATCGTCTATAATTTTGTGCACGCTGAAATTTTTAGAAACTCCCCTCGCGTCCTTCAATATAACCGACGCGACACGCCAGAAGACAGTATATATTATTGGTTTGCTACAGGTTGTATGCTGTAAGCTTTGGGAGCTGTATTTGCGATTAACACTTATTAATCTAGAGTTTCAGATGTTTGACTAAAAATGTTTATAGATTTCGAACATAACAAACTCTTGAACTTTAGCGGATTAACACCAGACTTTAACATATTTACGAAGACGTTACATATCTTAAGCTGTGTAAAAAGCACGTGTGATTAACGAAGAGCTAGCGAGCTCCCAGTTAAGTGAATTGTACTTATATCAACTCGAAATTAATTCGCTCATCGTGAACCCTCAATAGTATATAAAGAAAAGTCCGGAACACATAGAAGACTAAATATCGTTTGTAAGTTTCTAAAACTTTTCTATATAAATCATTATTTTAATAACTGTTATTATAAATTGTATCATTATTTGTATATTAAAATATATTTGTATTAAGAAATAAAACTGTGTATATCAAACTTGTTGGCAAATGTCATAAATTTGATACATATCGATATTTGTTTAGCTTCTAAATCTAAATTACAATTTAACTCAGTTTGCTACTATTTAAAACTGTAATAAGTAACACTACTTTCCAACAAAAGAAGAAAAAGGAAATGAAGGGATAGATCTATAGCAGTATAAATTTGACCTCGATCATGTACCAACATACTTTTCTGACAATAAATGCAAGTTAAAAAAACGAGGTGCAGGGACTGTTGATGTCAAATACGTACTATCAGAATCTCTATTGTTTTTGTTATCTACATGAGAAGAAAAGAATAGTTAGTACTCGCTAATTTCATCCTTCAGAAGTCCAACAAGAGTATGTACTACACTGTCAAATTAGGAGTGTATCATCCTTCAGAAGTCCAACAAGAGTATGTACTACACTGTCAAATTAGGAGTGTATCATCCTTCAGAAGTCCAACAAGAGTATGTACTACACTGTCAAATTAGGAGTGTATCATCCTTCAGAAGTCCAACAAGAGTATGTACTACACTGTCAAATTAGGAGTGTATCATCCTTCAGAAGTCCAACAAGAGTATGTACTACACTGTCAAATTAGGAGTGTAGCAACCAGGCTTTCATGGACATAGTTTACAATATTTGTTGAAAACGTCCGATACTGGTATTTGGTTTATCCTCGCCACAATGGTTTGTCCGATTAGCTCTGAGATGACCACCTGAAGACCACCAATATGCTGTATTTCAAGTAGCGTTTTTTTAGTGTTCCTACATCATTCAAACCATGGGATTCTCACATCTTCATCACGAGTCGTCACGTGTAGCAAAAAATGTTTGAATCCCAGAGAAGGTAAAATGTATGGGCAAACTCAAAACTTCCTTATAGAGTTCGCTCACCACTTTCAGAAATACACATCAAGAGAATTATTATTTTAGTCATTATTTATAAAGTATGAAATGAAATCTAGTTATAACATATACATTAACGGCTCGTGATTTCTTGTGAAAATCATGTTTTGATATGTCAAATGATGAGAAAGAATGTTCAGAACCTCGTTTCTCCTATAGAAAACGACTAGTGTTTTCAAGTTCAAAACATTTATTCCAAGAAACTGTCATGAAAGGTTTGTGAAGTAAATATCATGATTTAATGTATTGATATTTCAAGATTATCACGTGTTAAGAATCTAAAATAAAATGCTCATATTACAAGAAGCAGACAGAGAGATTCTTCGGTACACGATATTAAATGAAGAGTTCTTATAAACAACAGTTGAATGTTTTTACATGTATGCATTCATGTTTTGGTTTTCTTTTTAAAAAATTAAAGTCAGTACTCGTATAAAATATTTGAAGAAAGAAAGCAGTTTATTAAATTAAATGTACTAAACATTAAGACGCAAAGCTCTCAAATATAAAATTAATTAATTTCATTTAAGAAGGCAGCCACTAATCACGATACTATAAACTGATTATATACATAAGCTTTTAGTATTATACTGCACATCGTTTAATAATGACATAAATACGAAATACATATTATTCTTCATTACTCGATTTGTTTCTCATTAATCAATTTCAATATAAACTTCTAATGTTTTCATAGTTTACAATATTGAATCTAATTACCGCTTTCAATAACGGCATAAAGTTCTTAGGTTTCACACATATCCTTTCTGAGTCTGATTTTTGTTATGGTATAAGAGTATGAAGGTTTGAGCTTTCATTCTCATTAATGAATTTATTTCTATTTATTTAATAACAAATTAAAGTTTTACCTTTTTACATTAAATTACTTAAATCTGTTTCAATCTCTTCACTAATAACGTATAGTACTCTTCATTACTGAAATACAGCTCTTCATTCCATAATAACACGATCATTTAAATTACTGCAACTAAGTTTTACAGTCTATAACTGAATATGTTTCAAAATATTCATTAATAATTTAACTTGTTTAAGTTTTACTTTCACTACTAAACTTGTCTCATCCCAGCAATAAAATAGACAGGTTCTGTAAGAGAAACACTAGCTGTCAAATATACATCAATTGACAGAACGTGTTTACATCAGCTTGCAGCTATTTCAACTATATACTTAACAGAAAACAATGAAGGTTCGTGAATTTAACTACCAAATTTCTAACAATATGTTTAAGAAACTGATGTGTTGTACTCTTTAATCTGTATTTTATTATTTTACACAATACAAATGTCTTAATTAAAAACTAAATTCGATATTGAATCGCACTTAAAGAATATTATTTTAAACAATAAATATTATCTGATCAACTTACATGCATAAATACAGAAAACCTTTAATAAGCCAGCTAAAAATAAGGCTACTTAAAATTGTCGTACAATGAAAATAATTTTATAAGTTACGTTTTTGTCAATCATAACTCACAAGGACTGTATGAATCTTTCTGTAGCTGGATTGGATGAAATAAAACTACACTCTTAAACTATTTGCTAACTAAATAAATTACTAATATATTCTCTAATTTTCACATCGTTGTTAATCAATGTTTATCAAATTGCTATTAAACAAGTACATGTAAAAATACACTAATAAATTCACTGATAGCTGTTCTCGTAACAGTTTTGTATGCATTTCGTAAGTGTAGAAAATGCCTTTTATCTAACTTTACTGAATTGTATGACATGGGTTATTTCCAAAAGTTGATTTTTCTACATTCGGTAATTTAACTACAAAACTGAGCATATATTGTTCTTTAGTGTTTATAAATAATGTATTAAAGATATATAATAATCATAGAGTACATCAATAATGATTTGTATCTTCCATAGTTATTGTTCGTATCTCAGAACGGCTGGTATGGGTATTAACACTTTTAATGATAAGGAGAGAACAACGTTTTGACTTTCCTAGATTATCTTCAGGTTAACAAAGAGAGTTTGCAACTGACATTTGCCGGGCACGTTCTTAGAGACGAGAGTATAAACGGGTACAGACGTTGCAGTTAGTTGTTAGGTTATTAAATAGTGCAGCTATAAAGGTGTTTCTTTATATGTTCTAGGAGTTTTCTACGGTTATGTTGTGTTTATTTTATGTTCAAAAATATATGAAGGTGTTTTGTGCGTGAGTGTGTTTTTTGAATTTGTTTCCATTTTTCTGCTTGTTTCTCCAATATAGAAGTCGGGGCAGTAGTTGCACTATATTTTATAAATTATGTTGGTCTTGTGTTTGTCAGTGTAGTTTTTACATAGGTTTTTGAGGAAATTTGTTAGTGTTGATGAGGTGTTTTATTTTGTTGATTTCATCGTTAATTTTATAGTTTTGAATTGTGTATCAGTTCTAGTGATCTTGAGGTTAAGAAATACTATTTGGTTAGTTTTTCCTGTTCACAGGTAAACTTAATGTTGGAATGTATTGTGTTAAATTGATTGAAAAAAACTAAGTGTGTGTTGTGTAGATGTGAATCCAGCAATTGTATCATCAACATACCTGTACCAGTTTAGTGGTGGGTGTAAGGCTGAATTGATCACTTGAGGTTCAATTTGTGTCATAAAAATGTTGGTGATACGGGATTCTTCATACTTGGGCCATTTATTTGTCGGTAGTTTTGATTATTGAACATATAGTTAGTTTTGGTGGTAGTGCTTTCTAAATCAGCTAAATCATAGCTTTAATGACCAGTTTTGATGTAATCTCCCTCTTCACAGAAGTCCCAACAACTGAAGCCTGCAAGACAGCTTTAGAACTTTATATCAAAGACCCTTATAGAATTCACTACCACAAAAACTAACTTTATGTTCAATAACCAAAACTACCTAAAAGTAAATAACCTAAGTATGGAAAATCCCTTGTCACCAGTTCTAGCCAACATTTTTATGACACATATTGAATCACAAGCGATCAATTCAGCCTTACACTCACCACTATATTGGTACTTAGTTGTTGTTGTTTTTTCAATCACGTTAACTCGATACACTCCAACATTAAATTCACCTGTGAACAGGAAAAACTAACCAAATAGTATTTCTTAACCTCAAGATCACTAGAATTGATACACAATTCAAAAAAGAAATCTACAGTAAAATCACCTATAATCACCTGGGACTCAGCACATGGAACAAAAACCCAACATATTAATAAATCAAATAAACACAGCCACAAAACTATGCTCACCCGATAACATTAACGATGAAATCAACAAAATAAAACAACACTTCGCCAACATCAACAAATTTCCTTAAAACAACCGTGGAAAAAAAATATATGCACACACCTAGACCAACAACAAACAAACAACAATAAATCCCAAGATACAACAAACTACCAAACCTCATACTGCTGCATACCACATGTTCCTGACATCAGTAAAAAGATAACCAGCATTTGGTAAAAACTCATAACAAAACACAACATTCCAGCAAACAAGAAGTTTAATCAAAATCCAGGTAGAAAACTATAGTCCATACTATGTAAAAACTACACTGAGAAACACAACACCAACATAATTTATAAAATACAATCCAACAAGTGCCACGACTTTTATATTAGAGAAACAAGCAGACAAATGGAAACTAGAATTAAAAAACAACAAAAAAACCTTCCCACGTTTTTTAACTCTGCATATCAAATAAACACAACATAACCATAGAAAACTCCCAGATACTAAGTAGAAAAACAAATATAAACAACGCAAAATGAAAAAAGCCCAACTTATACAGCAACTGAAACCAAAATTAAATCAATATAAAGGAACAACTTCATACCTATACTAATTAATAACCTAACATCCAACTGCAACGCGTCCTACAATCCCGTATCCGTTTATACTCTCGTCCCTAAGACATGTGTCCATCAACAATCACATTCAAACTCTCTCTTTCTTAACCTGAAGATGACCTAGGAAGGTCGAAAAATTGTTCTCTCCTTATCAGTACAAGTGTTAATACCCATACCAGCCATTCTGAAATATATTTTTATTTCAAGTGGGTTTCTCGTCATCAAGAGTTATTGTTCGTGTTCTTTCCTATAATTCTTTATCTCAAAACCTTGGTAAATTGTAGCTAAAATTCTTTAAATACGCTCCCAAATTTATTTACTGTTAAATTATCATTCCTCTCAACAAACAAAAATAAACTATCGAACTTCCTCATTTTCAAACATTACAAAACATTACGAGCTTCTCTAATCAGAATTTTAAGCTGGTTTATTGACAATAGGTAATTTCGATCAAGTTCCATTTTTGCCTTTTAACTTGAAGGCATTTGAATCTAAGTTATAAATTTATTTTTAATGACTGAAACTGGACTGAACAACAAGATCATAGTTCGTGACATGCTAAGTGTGAATATCACAAGTCATTCTCTATTGTAAAAATCAGCTTTTGTTCATTCCATTTATAAAAGTCACACCATCTGAGTCTTCAAATTACTCGTCGTAACATAAACTTTACTACAATTCTAATCATTCAATTCCAAGCAGTAAGAACTGTACCTTTAAACGTTTCGGAGGGTTATGATTTCGTTTTTTAGTATTTTTAATTAAGAACTTTCACTAATTAACAATTAGCAAGTAAGCCTTGAGTCAAAATGAGAGTAGTCCAGAGATTAATGATATATATATTGTAACGATGCCATTTTCCACAAATAGACCATTATACTGCTTTGCGCTTATTAAAAAGAAATTAGCAATGAATTGTTTTGATAAAGTTTCACTTGTAATAAATACTTTGAAATCATTTTCTGACAAAACTTTGAATAATAATTGACAGTCTGAATAAAGCAGCGAGTAAAACGATTCTTGTAAATAGTTCCGTTGTTTCCAATGGTGTTTTGTTCATCTAATTATACGGGTCCTTTAGTTCTTTTAATGTGAAATGACAAAAGTTATCTCGCAGCTGAACAGTAATTTTCTACATCATATGCTTAGGATTATGTTTTGCTACGCTCACTCGCCTAATTTTTTGTTCTAAACTCACGCACGCCAACTGTTTTTAACAGCTCTTTGTCTTTTTTTTTTTTCATTATTTTCACCAGTTTTGTTAGGAAAGCCTAAAATTAGTGAAGTTTGAAATTAAATAACTTTATGGCTTATAATGAGCTAAGTATTTCCAAGAGGAATATTACTTTTAAAATAAAAATAGCTTATAAAGAACTGCGTGAGCACTTCTTGTGTTTTACATTGAAGTTTTGAACACGTAAAATACTAAAAAGAATATAAAAATATTTTATGATAGCTTCTAATTCCCTCATTAGTCTGTAAAGCATGTTGTTCCTTTCGTTACTGTAACGCCCCTTTTGATGACAAATACTTTAAACTGCTTTTCCTACACATGGAAGGTATTGTTAATAAACTACACCTGTCTAGTAAGTTTTGAAGACAATTTAAGCTACTTAAATAGGTTAAATAGGTTAAAATCGAAAAGTCGTCCCAAATTTTTCAGACAAATGTCGTCCATTAACAATGCCTTTCAAGTATATTCTTCCCTGTTAAAACCTTCTCTCAAACAAGTATGTACGATTTGTTTGGTATTATATTAAAAGCTATTTCAAGCCCGGTCACGTGGATTGTAGTATTGTCATAACTACTCAGTGTACGATATATTTAACCGAAAATTTAAATTGCATGCTGTTACCGAGACAAAGAACAGGGCCCAGAATGGCCAGGTGGGTTAAGGTGCTCGACTCGTAAACTTAAGGTCGCGGGTTCGAATCCCCGTCGCACCAAACATGCTCGACCTTAAAGGCGGGGGGGCGTTATAAAGTAACGGTCAATCCACTATTTGTTGGTAAAAGAGTAGCCCAAGAGTTAGCGGTGGGTGGGTGGTGATAACTAGCTCTAGTCTTACACTGCTAAATTAGGGACGGCTAGCGCAGATAGCCCTCGATTAGCTTTGCGCGAAGCTCAAAAACATAACATAACATAAGACAACGAACAATCTCACAGCTGATAACTTAGAAATTTTCTTAATATAAATAACATCAAATACTGAAAAGTCAAAAACGCATGGAAGTACAAAAAGTAAAGAATAATGTTTCTATTTTCGTCAGGATCCAACACTGGCTATCAAAGTATTTATTACTGGAATAACAACAAACAAAAAGAGGAACGTTAATTAATAATTACTTCTTAGAAATCCAAATCATTATCTACATTTTTAAACGAGATTATTGTGTAATTTACGCATGTCTGATAGTTATAAAGCAACACAATGTTTAAGAATATTTAAGTAAACTGATATTTGAGACTAGAATTAGTGTTTTTATAAATTCCTTTCCTGTGAAGTATATATGAGTAACAATTATATGTCGATTTTGTATTAAACAATATATTATAAATGTGTTATAAACAAATTATTTAGTTTGCTTTCAACTTGATCAAGCAGAGCTCATTTAGGTACATATCAACAGCTTATACAACGTTACAACAATTATTAAGATAGTTACAACGACTACATCACTTGCGGGTTGCACCAAAGAAATTTATATACTGATCAATTATACATATGAACATGACTAGAACATTTAATAATCCCATAAAGCAAAATGTGGTCATTCTTAAAATTATTCTCCAACACGTATGGTGTTTGTGTAATATATTTATATTACCAGAAGTAATTTAAGAAAATGCAGATGTTTGTTTAGACGAAGGAACGATCAAAGGGATGCCGGTGATGATACTCTGTAAAGCCTTCACAATCATGATTAAACTGAAATAAGAACCACACATAAAATATTTGCAGTAACATGACACTGCTATAAAAATGCTGAAGTCATTAATAAAATCTTATTTTATGCAGTATTAGTCAAAATTGATTTACCTATTTGAGAAAAAGGTTTGTAGATGTCATCAGGTGGAAAATATAAAAATATTTTGCATAAGGCTAAACCCGTTTTACATAGAAAGTAAAAATATCAAAACCTTTAAAAGAGGTAGATTTTGTAAATATTTTAATAACAGAAAACAAGTTTTTATCGTTAGCTTGGAAACTAATCATATGCATTTAACCAATTTAAGTAATACCACACTGAAAAAGAAAATTTATCATTTAATATTCCGAGTTTATTTTTTGCCACTCATTGTTTATTTCTGAGTGGGAAACAATCAGTTTTTTCTTGTTTAAGCTTCGTTGATAGTAACCAGTTTCATTATAAATATTTATATATTTTTGTTACATTTAACATGTATTTTTATACAATGAATTTACCTTTTGTGATAAATTACTTTGAGCTATAACAAATATAAATATCTCAATGTTGTTATGGTACATACCTTTTATACCAGAGATTTATTTTATGAAGGAAAACTTCCTGATAGTTTTCAAACACAGTTAGTTTGTTCTGGGATTCTTCTTGTTCTTTTAGCTGAAAATATATATCTTTTCTTCTGTTGGGAATCTCTGTTATAAAAATTACAAATATTCAAGATTTACCCTGTATTTATGATTTCAGTCATTTTACTGATAAGAAAGTAAATGTAACATGAAGTATTGAGATTAATCTCCCTCGTTATAAGAATGATGTTCTATGAATCGTGCTGTCCACTCTGATGGTCACAACTATGTACTATTGCTCGTAATCGTAGTTTGTATTTAAACAAGCTTTTATGAGAGAAAAAAAAAAGTGACGTCAGCATTAGACCACACATCTTGAAAAGTTTTCAACAAACTCTCCACTGTAGGCAGACGCTGGGTTCTAAGATCGTGTTCGAATCCATTAAAAACTGCAAGAAAACTGGTCAAGCATGTGGCCAGAAGAAATCGCTTTGATTCCAGGTTTTTAACACCTGTTTCATTAATATAGCTATTGGCGCTCATATGTAAATAAAACATGTAATCTCCTAGCTCAGGAGACTTCTTCATGTTCAAATCTCTATTTATTATCTTTAACGATTCAAGAAGATATGCCCAACTGTAGGTTCAGTGCTTTCCCTTAACTTTGCGTAAGAGGGAGCTCTTCCAGTTTAGTTTTGGATGTGATTTTGAAGCCTGTTGATATTTTAAACGTTCTGATGTACTTTCATGGAGGACACTTACAACCTGCTTCTTCGAAATATTGTCTTCTTTGGCTCTACGTAGATCAACATTTTCGCTTTTCAAATACTTTTCATCAAAAAGGAGAGTTAGACATTTCTACGTGTGAAAAGTTGTGGCAAATCAAACTCCTAGGTGCTCAGAATATTGCAATGACACCCAAGGTCGCACTTGCAATG
Source organism: Tachypleus tridentatus (assembly GCF_004210375.1). NCBI lineage: Eukaryota > Metazoa > Arthropoda > Merostomata > Xiphosura > Limulidae > Tachypleus > Tachypleus tridentatus. Next base: position 81,553,832 of record NC_134836.1, on the reverse strand, counting down.
AAAGGCCACTATCCTGGCATCTCCTTAAGTTGCTTGAATAAAAATAAGATTAACTTCTGCGATTTCGATCAGGTTTAGTAATGACATAAACATAAACTAAAATTATACGCATAGTTGGAGATCTAACATTTCCCAACAATACAAATACCCAGCATTTTATAAACAATCAATATTCTCTGTAATTTAGTGTTTACACCCTTCTAATTACAACAACTGAATCAGTGTTGCTTTTTTTAACATTTTTAACAAGTTCTCATAATTTAATAGTACCAACATCTTTTATAACTAGAACATAAATTATTTGATATTTGTGATGAGTGTTTATTTACATCCTTAACTGTTTTCTGTTACACGCAAGAGAAGTTTTTAGCACAGACTTTTCTTCTTTTAATTATGGGATCTTATAGCAGAATCTTTCTGTGCTCATTGCAGGCACTTTGGTATTGTTATTTCTAAGAAGTGATCGTGTAAGTTAATTAATTTAATTATTAATTATTATTGGATATAACTTTTACACTAAATACTGATTTGAATAAGAAAATGTTGTTCTTTTAAGATATAAAGAAGTGAATATGAAGCATGTTAATGACTGCAACAACAGGGGAAAACAAACAAGTCTAGCCCAACATCAACATTCTGGTACTTAATTATAGAAACTAAACATATTATTCCAAGTATAATGATAATCGTACTATTATAACAATCAAAATGAATTAGAACGTTTATAATAAATTAAACAGTATAAATATTTTTGACCGCAGCCATTAAGAATAAGTAGTTTAAACAGGTGCTTCCCGTAATTCGTATTGATGACAAAATTACTGAAACTATATTCCGCCGTCAGTAATTTAGAACTATTATCCAGAACAAAGGTCAACAGCCATCAGAACCCTACTATTCACCACCCTCGTTAATGAAAAGAAATTAAATGTCATCCGTAAAACGTTCTTACAACTTAAACTGTAAAGAATATGTTGTGAAATAGTAGAGATTCGAACCAGGCTCGCTAACTCTGAAATTGAGATATATTTTAATTAACTTAACACTTCTTTTTAAAAAAGACAATGATACCAGGTATAATGCTTAATAATCGTAATATTTTCACTTATACAACACCGCTCTCTGTTTGACTCTGGCCCCTCAGTGACACTATAGTGTGTCTGTAGACAGCTCTTTGTGTAACTTTGTGCTTAAAAACAACGGTTATTTGATTGACAAAATAATAATAATATTCTAAAACTAAATGTCAATTTTGTATCGGCTAAAATATAAATACAAATTTGTAATGTAAACTACAAGATTATTCAAAAAAGTACTATTAAAAGGTACAAGATCACTCAAAAAACTATTATTTGAATCACGAATAAACATCAATTACATAAAACGTTTGCTTAAACTGTTTAAGTTTTTAAAATTTCTATTGGCATTTTGACCTGAAAATAAAAATAAGACTTTTTTAAACATAAAACTGACACCTAAATATATATCAAAACAACTTTTTATAAATTAATAGTATACTTTCAATTATGCTCTTTGAAAAGTTCTCCGTATTTGCATTCAAGTATAGAAAAAATTTAACTATACCTACATAACTGTAGTATCTATGCATGTACCTTTCAAATAGTAAATAATTAGCTTAAAATAAATTCATTTTAGATTTACATCAGTATGGTAAAAACTCATTCAGTTGTTTAATTTAACTGTTTTTCTATATTTGTCTGATATTACTTAGAGTAATTTTAATACTTACTAGGATAAAGCTTTGTTCTGTTTTCTTTATTTTCTATCCAAGCACTTTCCAATTTTTGTTCTGTCTGATTCACAAACGTATACATGTAGCATGCAGGGCTGTGTTTCAATGGCGACACCTGATGATATTTGCCTGTCGGAATCTAAATCACAAAAATTATTTAATCGGTTATTTGCAGCAACTAATTGGTTGAAATTATATATTTGTAACTTCACCGCCGTCCTAATAGATAAAAACAAAGTTAATTTAAAACCAAGATGTAAACTATCATTCAAATTCTGATTCTAAACATTGTAACACATACAGAATAGTAGAGAACTCGAAATTTTATATTATTTCTCAAATCTTCTTCAATCTGGAATGTAAAATGAAATTGAGAAATTTCTTGAAGCTTGAACTCCTTTGGTAAGGGATTTACTATTATGTATTTATTTTAAAATCGAGGTTTGTTTTAGTTATATATATATACATATTTAGAAATACATCTAACATATAGTGTCAAACATGTGTTGCGAAATTACCGTCTATTCTCTAAATTTCTAAAAGATTCTCGAGCATAAGAATCAACAACGTACTATGTGTGTAAATAAAATATTGATACCAACTGGACTTTCGAGAACCTCACCTAAAGTTTATAAATCGGCGTGCCAATAGACAGTTTTTACATTATTGTTGTTGGTTCGCTACAGTTAGTATGCTGTAAACCTTTGAAACTATAACGGTGATCAACGCTTATCAATCGGGAAATTATAGATATTTTACCAGGTTTAATGGATTATGAGCGTAACAAACCGCTTAATTTCATTGAATTAACTTCGATTGTTAGTTTTTGTACAAGGAAATTAGATATTTCATCGGAAAAAAACTCACATGAGAAGAAGCTAGTTAGCTTTTTGTCAAGTGTAGTGTACCTATGCATCAACACAGAAATAATTCGCTAATCGTGAGCCGTCGATGAAATATTCAGTTCTAGACGAGATATGACTCACTAATGCATGTAAATGTGTAAAAGTCGTGTATATAAGACATTATTTCTGATATGTATTTGCAATAACCATTGTCATAAATTCTATTGTTGTTTGTATAATAAAATATATTTGTCATAAGAAAAAAATTGTGTATCGGTTTTGTTGGGAAATATCATAAATCATATCGACATTTAATTAACTTATAAATTAAATTTTCAGCTATTGGAAATCGTAAAATGTAACGTAATACATAGGAAACTTGTTCGAGGTAAATTACAATATGCATAAATTATACATACATAAAATTATATTGTAACAAGCAAAAGTATCTGTCGGCAGTGATGGGAAGGGTATATCCCATTTTGAAATGTGAATGATATGGCGATTAATTTCTAACAAATTAGTGTAGAATATTCTGCTTGCAAAATAAAATTTGGCATCAACATTATTCATGCCTGTTCTCTTGCCATTTCAAAAGTGACTGTTGAGTTTTTACTGCGTATTCAGCTTTTCAAACGGGAGACAAACGAACACTTGGACAGACACCACGGTCAGCAATATGTGCACGATTCCACACAGAATTTTGTTGTTCAATATCCAACATATTGTTTCTGTTAAAAATAATTTAGCTCAACATTAGCGGTTTTAATATATTAATAATAGTAACATAACGATTATACAGTGTTTGTTAGAATATGTATGCTGTGAAATGATTCATAAAGTGTTATTTGATGATCTCAGCTTATTTGAGAATTTCAATGTTCTAATCGTACTTTACCGATAAAATCTCAAGCACTAATTTACCTGAAGAGAACTACCTTCCTGTAGAATAATGACGCCCTCTTGTGGTATAATGACCTCTATAATTCCTTTTAATGCCTTTAAAGTTGCATTGCTGAGATCCTTTTCTATGAAGTTTAGAAGACTTAACCCTATTAATGGAGGATAAAAATATAAGAAAGTATAAATAATAAAAAGTAAAGTTCGATTATTAGAAAGGTGTTTACATTTTAATTCAAATTATATGTAATATATAGAACCATGAAGAAAACGTGATTCGTTGATTTTGAAGCGAACTCGAGTTGAACTGGATTGATGCAAAGATGTTATGAGGCTGTATCATTTGGTAGTCTTAATTTCGGAAGAATGTTTCATTTTCTCTGTGTGTTTATGTCTATTTCTAAATTATGTTAAATTTCTAGTCAATGAGAATTTATTTAAGTTTTGAACATCATACAAAATCAACATGAGGCAACCAGCTCTATAATTCTCTTAAAATAAAACAAAAATACTCATTAACACTTTTTGAATTTTCTAATCTTTTCAATACGAAATATTTCTTTTTGTACTGGTGTAATATTCTGACAATTAGCAAAGAAAAATCCATTAAGAAACCAATAGATTATATTCCCTTTGGGTTTGGGTTTGTTTGTTTGTGGAATTTCACGCAAAGCTACAGGCGGGTTATCTGCGCCAGCCATCCTTATTTTAGCATTATAAGACTAGAAGGAAGGCAGCTAGTTATCACCACCCACCGCCAACTCTTGGGCTACTCTTTTACCAACGAATAGTGGGATTGACCATCACATTATAACGCCCCCACAGCTGAAAGGGCGAAGATTACGAGTTGAACCCCTTAACCCACCTGACCATGCCGGGCTCCAATTAAGTGTATTTTTAGTACATATTATAAACTGAAACTGTATAAAAGTTTATTTATGTATATAATACATGTAAGAATAACAAAAAACTAATTAAATATACTTTTATTTCACTTTCATTGTTGTCTGTGTTTGAGGTTCATGTGTTCGAATAGTTTCGTGATAAAATAGAAATTATTTTTCTTTATCATTTATCCAGATGAACAAAATATATTATTTCCCTTTTAGTTAAGGATTTTTACTGAGTACATTTCTAGTCACGCACCATTATAAACATAAAAATGCAAACGGAAATGATCATCTTGGGCTAGAAAGGTTTTAGGTTTGTGTATTATTACGCTGATCCAAAAAATATATTTGCAAAAATGGCACATTTTGTTTATGCTTATATATATTTATTGAATATTTTTTATTTATATCTACATACATTTGATTCAGAAATTGTCATCACTGTCACTGTACTCATTGCTAATAACATAAATATTTCACCTACCAGGAAAATCAGCAAGGAATACAACATCCACGTGTTGTGACTCCTTTTCCAAACTGTTTTCGACATCTCTTAATACAGCACGCCAATCAGAAAGCTCGGTCAGAACAGGCAATACCCATGTGATTTCACGGAATGGAGACCAATCCGCTTCCAAAATGTTTACTGTTGGATCATATACTCTGCGATGAAATTAATTGAAACATGAAGAAATTAAAATAAATAATATATACACTCCCTCTACCAGACATATATCTAACTTGTCATAGTTTTGCTGATAATTTGCAATTATTCGAAGCAAAACAGTTATTTGAAAAAGAAAAGACGATTTTACTTTCTGTAGGTCAACCTCATTAGATTACAACCGACAAACATAAACCAATGGTATAGAAGGTATCGTTTTTATACATAACATCTAATATTTATAATGCGTTTCCTTTGTTATTAAATGAGCGTCTTGTCAACTTGTAGATGTAGTGTTCCGAATCATTTTTTGTACAGCTGCTTTAAAAACAACGTTTGGTTATTCATACACACATTCCTTGAGAGACCAAAAAATGACTGAATCATCCCCGGGAATTTTGACCTCTCACATCTTTTAACACTCCTTCGTTTAGAACTATTCATATAGTATTGTTCGAAAGTATGCCTCTCATAAGTGTCATTTTTTTATTTTTCTCACGCCACTTTTCGCGGAAACATATAACACGTAATAACACTAGCAAATAACAGACGCACATGGTTTATTGACGCAATCATTCAGTGAATAAAAGTTATTGACATGGAATGTGTAGGGAAGATTACCGTTCCTTTCTAAATCTCCTTGTTATCGTTGTGAATCAATTACTTAACCACAAATTTTGTAAAAATAGCTCAACATTTTTTTTGTCTATATCTTTAATACTGTCAATGATTATAACATTTTATCTAAAAACAAAATTAGTACTTGAGTGTTATAGCCAAGCTTCTTTCTTAAACTGCACAATTTCTTGAATTATGTGAATTCAATAACATGTAAAGTATCTCTTGCAAACATTTATTAATTATTTTAAATTATATATAAAGAACTAAAACAATTTTGCCCGTGAAATATTAATTTTCTAGCAATAATCTCAACAAAAGATCCTAAGATTGGAACTTTTCAAAGACGACTGAGATCTCACAATAAAAACAACACATTTTAATTGAGATGTTTAGAAATGAAAAAAAAAAATGTTCCTGTTTTAGGAATTAGAATTTTACCAATTTTACTACTGCGCGTATCTAAATTCGTTCTTTGGCGCCAGATTTACCACTGAGTTGATTAATATATGGATGCTTTATATATGTTTGTTTTGTTAATAAAATTATAGCTAAATGTTTATTATGCTAATTATTGACGCAAAACATAACTCACTGCAGTGTTCAGCTGTTTGAAGCTAAACAAAGGGCTGTCGGTGCTGTACCCATCAAGGGCATCAAAACAATTTTTTTACAATTGTAAACTCCAGACTTAAGTTGCATTATTAGTTATATTTGTGTAAGTTTTAAAAATATAATGAAAAATTAAATATTGTTTTATCATATATTTCTTAACATTTGAAATCTTTTGAACAAATAGAGTTGAGAAATAAGTTTGCGTATTACGATTAATAAAAGTAATTATCCTCCACTGCACGGACTGTTCTTACAGGTCTGGCATGGCCTAGTGCGTTAAGGCGTGCGCTTCGTAATCTGAGGGTCGCGGGTTCGCCCCCGAGTCGCGCCAAACATGCTCGTTCTCCCAGCCGTGGGGGCGTTATAATGTGACGGTCAATCCCACTTTGCGTTGTTAAAAGAGTAGCCCAAGAGTGAATGGTGATGACTAGTTGCCTTCCCTGTAGTCTTACACTGCTAAATTAGGAACGGCTAGCACAGATAGCCCTCGTGTAGCTTTATGCGAAATTCCAAAAAACACAAACAAAACTCTTCTTACATTTATCTTAATTCAAATACATTAAATTACGTAACTGCAAAATATTTTGAATTTTCGAGAAGTACCTTTGAGAAAAGCGGCCATTTAGAGACAGCCAGACATCAACGTAAATTTCAATGTTCGTAATGTTGTATTGGCTTTCCAATCTATTAGCAACACATGAGGCAAACTGCTTGACCATGTCGGCGTGATGAGTCCATCTCCAGCTGTGGGTCCAAGCCTGGAGATAGAGAGAGAATTACATCAACACAATTATAATACTAAGGTCAACCCTCTACTGTTCTGTATGGATAGATCTAATAACTGTTAAAGTGTATATCCAGACATGCAGAGAGATATACATAACCGTGACAGTTATCTTGAGGTTAGCCCTTTAATTTTCAACTCAAAGACCTCAAATCTCGTTGTTTAATTTCAAGTTAAAGTTTAAAAAACAATAAAAATATAATTCCTATGGGTATCCTAAATCAACACAAATTACACATGCCATTTGGAATAAATACAAAACAAAAATGATATAAGGAAAAATTAAATAGTTTTGAAAATTACGAATTCACGTTATAATTCACAAAAACAGCAGTTCATAAATCTTTAAAGCTAACGTACCCCTTTCCAAATTTATTATAAATTCATATACCTCCCATAATTCTGATATTGAAAATCAATACAAAATAACCTTTCCTGATGTGTAAAACTCTTTTTTCTTTACATTTTCACTATTACTGGTGATAGTATCTATGATTCACAAAGTTTAGATTCATAAAAACATTATGACTTAATTACAACAATGAACAAAGGAAAGAAATTTTTCTTACTTATTTGGGTTTCATATTTTTCTTTTGTTTCGCATATCTTAAATGGTTCATGTAGATTTTTTTTCAGAAACATTGGGCTAAAGTACTGACTAGTGATATAACCGTTTTATTAGAAAATATAAATATATATGACATGGAAAGATGTGTTTAGTTATATAATTCATACTGCTACAATTTAAACTTTTCATTACGTTAATATTATACATACTAGATACTGGAAGCTGTGAAGTAATGACCCAATCATTTTATGCACGCTTGAAAAGCCAACCGACTGAAGACATTTATTATTATATCTACCAAGTTGAAGAAGTTTTTAATCTGCATGCACCAGGCAGATCGGACATAAAGTACAATAGCTTTGTCATTAAATTACACAGCAAAATGCTTCACTGATAAAATTGTTAAACACATTTTTTTTCCTGATTTTTAATTGCAGTTAAATTACCACTATTATTTTCTTGGTAATAATATATTATGAGTTGAGAGAAAAAGGCATCTCTCACGAAATATTTTACAATACACACATATATATATAGTTATTTGATAAATTAAAATTCACGTAACATATATTTCTGTAAAGTCATATTTTCATAATGTCAAACTAGTCAAGTCTTCAACTAACCAATAATTCTTATTCATGTCTTTCCAGATCCAGAAAACTATAACATTTAGAATAGATACTTCAGCACAAGTTACATTCCAAACAACGTTCTTGCTGTCTTATCGATCGTGTAGTCCATATTTAATTATCACATATCTTTCTTGTGTGCTGAGCTTGTTTTAATGACTTAAAACAAGCTTGTTATTGTACTATTGTAATATTTAAGACTAATATTTTAATTATCCTCTTCAGCTTAGTGGTGATATTATCACTTATATATGGAATCACTCAAGAAAACTGAGTTGTATATGTGCTCTCTTGTTTAAAAGGTTGAAAAGAACATGTCTGTTTTTTTCTTGCCTATCAAAATTTCTTACTATATTTTGCTTAAATTCCATTGGTTAAACATTTTTTCTTAAGAGTCATCAACTTTTCTCCCACGCTTCTTTTTTTTATTATCAACTTTATCAATCCTATAGGGAGAGCGCATACCTAAAAAAATCAAACATACAGCTCTAGTACATGGCTTGCAAAAAATGTCAGTGATGGTTTACCTATTCTTGACATGAATTGTAGTATCGAAAATGATTTCCACCCAAAATGACAAAGCAAGTGTAAATGCTATAAACTTGTGAACAGTATTCATGAATTCATTGGAACTATTAAGATACTCTAAATTAGTGTTCCACACTTCAAATATATCATTTAGGAACCAGATTGATGAGCCTATGTTATCGAACAATTAAATGTTTTCAGTTCAAGCATATGCATATATATTTACAGCCAAGGTTACTGTTACTCTATTTCCTCTAGCTATTTTTCTGATTTATTTATAAAATTCTCCGTTAAATCTTACATACCCATTATTTAACACAAATCTCAGGGCTATTTCTAACTAATATGTTGAAACATTTAAGAGTTCTAAGTCATCTCTCTTTTCTTCTGTCACAGTCATAACACAATCTACATCTTCTTTGTCGTGTTTTGTGTAACATTCGCTGTAACGACAATAAGACATCCAGTTTAGTTAGAATTGTAAACTTTGATCCTCTGTTCAGTAAATACCCCCTTATGCAGTTATATTGCTTTCATTCAGAACATCGCATTCTTCTGACATAACTTCGTTGATGTGCTATATGATTGTTTATCAGCCAAGGTTTCAACTGAATTTGTAAACTTGTAGGATATCGGTAGCTTATAACGATGGTTTAATAGCGAAATATTGATCTAATAAAGATACATTCAGGATATATAAGTCGTTATTTTATTTATCTTAATAAACATAACCGAGAATCCCTACTAGCATTAATAATAATTAAGGATCATGAGCCATAATAATTTGATGTAAATCAGTATTAGCTTTCGATGATAAATAGTCCTAGTAGCAACATTTCTTGTTCAGTTGTGTAATTCACTCTTACGAAGACTAGCTTTTACGAAAGTTTGTAAAAAAGCACGGTAGCTATGTTCAGACTTCGGTTAAAATTTGAAATTAAATGTAACGTATTGTTTAATTTTACGCTGACATGGAAAAGGCATACAATATATAAGGCTGACCCTATATGTGCTTGTCGATGTTTGGACCTACGGTCATGTATGAACCTAATAAATATTTGAAGAGGTTTTGAATTTAAATTTCGCGCAAAGCTACTCGAGGGCTATCTGCGCTATCCGTCTCTAATTTAGCAGTGTAAGACCAGAGGGAAGGCAGCTATTCATCACTACCCACCTCCAACTCTTGGGCTACTCTTTTACCAACGAATAGTGGGATTGACCGTTACATTATAACGTCCCCACGGCTGAAAGGGCGAGCATGTTTGGCGCGACAGGGATGCGAACCCGCGACCCTCAGATTACGAGTCGAACGCTTTAACACGCTTGGCTATGCATTTGAAGAGGAACTCTTACGTACATGAAAAAATTATACTTCGGTAATTCAGAACTATATTCCTTTTTTATATGAAACAATTTGTTTGTTTTGAAATTTCGCACAAAGCTACTCGAGGGCTATCTGTGCTAGCCGTCCCTAATTTAGCAGTGTAAGACTGGAGGGAAGGCAGCTAGTCATCACCACCCACCGCCAACTCTTGAGCTACTCTTTTACCAACGAAAAGTGGGATTGACCGTCACATTATACGCCCCCACGACTGGGAGGACGAGCATGTTTAGCGCGACGCGGGCGCGAACCCGCGACCCTCGGATTACGAGTCACATGCCTTACGCGCTTAGCTATATGAAACATTAAGTGGTTTTAATAAGAATATTTCTCGACTCACTTAATAAATTATACTTATTAGTCACATAGTAGATTTAAAAGGTTGTTAATGATCGTAATTTATATGATTAATTACACTTTGTATATATTATTCAATAATGTACAGGTGTAAAATCTAACACTATGTGATGTAATAAAACATTTCTTATTACTTGCACGATATTTCTATCAATTTATAGCACAGAGTGTTAGTTTTAGGTTACCTCTGAGTCTAAATACAACTCCTGGCCTGTTCTACTCTCAACTACAGTAACTTTGGTATGAAGATGTTTCCAGTTGTGAACCATCATGTCCCATGAATATCCGTACAGTCCTTGAGTCCAGGTATTGTAGCCCTTGGTTAGCCAGTGTGAATAAGGTAAAAATGCCTGGACTGCAAAATATCCACAGAGACCAACGACAACCGCTTTGTGCCAAACACTAACAGATGATTCAGTAATTGTGTGCTAGTGAATAAAAAAAAGATATCAGGTTGACAAAGAATAATTCTTGAGCCATAACGAGTTTTAGTATTTATAAAATTAACTTGTTCTGCTTACGAGTTGCTTATATCTATTATTAGCGGAACGCTACTATTCTATGTATATAACGCATTTATTAGACATTGTAAATCCCTATACGATGAGTACTATAAACAAGTGTTATAAACCTAGACAGAACGTTGTAAACAGTATGTTTTAATGTTAATATATTTTAGCAAACTATATAAAGAGTTGTCGCCTTAGAAAGTAGTATAATAGTGAAATCGCAGAGTAATTAATGTCAGGCAAAAACATGCGACAAATTTAAAGAGTGGCCAAAATTAGGTTGGTGATTTTATTACTAAAACTTTTATCTGCCGTGTGAGAAATTTTAAATCGGCCACCGTAAGTCAAAGTTTCCAAGATTGACTGCACTTTTGAACAGATACTTTGATTTTCCTATTTCATAAAGTAAATCTTTCCAGTTTTATTTTTTAGCAGTGTAACTGTTATAACAACTACATGTAGCTCCATAACTAGTAATATTTTCTTTGTTTGTTTATTAGAGCTAAATCTATATTGATATATTTGTAAAAGCAACCGTATGACTGATTCTTGTCAAGGAATATGAAATCTAAGTAAGACTGGAAGACTCAAAGTTGTTCATTCTTTTTTATCCGCGAGAGTCAATTATGTGTTATCATACAGGAGCTAGAATAATAGAATAGTGCATTCACTCGATCTAGCAGCACATATTTCATGATTCTACACACGAACTCATGATAGAAGAACGAAGTGTTAAGATCGCTCTAGCAAAGGATATAACATGAAGTATAAATATAAGGGTAGGTATATAATGGTAACTTATCTCAAAAGGGAATATAAATGATGAGAGGTGTAATACTAACTGTACTTCAGGTGTAATACTAACTGTACTTCAGTTGTAATACTAACTGTACTTCAGGTGTAATGCTAACTGTACTTCAGGTGTAATACTAACTGTACTTCAGGTGTAATACTCACTGTACTTCAGGTGTAATACTAACTGTACTTCAGGTGTAATACTAACTGTACTTCAGGTGTAATACTAACTGTACTTCAGGTGTAATACTCACTGTACTTCAGGTGTAATACTAACTGTACTTCAGGTGTAATACTAACTGTACTTCAGGTGTAATACTCACTCTACGTCCTTTCTTATTTTCCGACACCAGACACTCTATACAATAAGAATTCCACTGTGGGGCTCATTGACTGGTAAACAACATTTAAGAAAGGCAGGACTAGAAGAAATGAAAGGTCTGGGCCAATCAGGAGAACAGAATATAGGCATCGTGGCTAGCATAACATAAGGGAACATTCCTGGTAGAAAGACACCATGGAAACTTTATATCACTGCATTTCGTTAATTACAAAAAATAAAGAAAACAATCAGTATTATTTCTTTAGACTGATTTTATTCAATTTTAAAGTATGAAATATCTTTTGTTGTTGTTGATTTTTAACTTTACTACTAAAAATGATAGTATTTTAGATTTTATGTTATTGGTGACTTGTTTTCAAACCAACATTAATATCCGATTTTAAACAAATTTTGCAACATGATTATTAGTATATGCTGTATTTAATTAATGACCGACCGAATGGTAAGGCTTACTTGTATTTTATAAACTATGTTCGACGTAGCGGCACATTAATGCTCAAAAAGATTCAATTTAGCATGAGAGAAAGCCAGTTTAGATTAAACAACAACGTTAATTCATTGTAAACAGCCACTTGTTATCTTGTTAAGCCTGATTAAGTATACACTATATAAATTATTAAGTGCATTCTTTTACATGAAATAACCCTATGTCGTAAGTGCTAATCTGGTGGTTTCTTTCATAAGGAAAAACTTGTTTTTGTTGAAAGAAAAACAAACTAATCTAAATGTCCTCAGACTTAGTTTGCATCTTTTTAATTATACAAAAGTGTAAGTCAAAAATCACGCGGCCTGATTTTGACGATAAAATATGACTAACGGTAAGTATTCATTTTATTGGCTTAGATATATGATAATGATTAAAAACTGTACATTGTTTATTAACTTTTTTATATTAGTAGATACATCGTTCATACTAGAAATGTCTTTATGAATCCAGGACCTCTGACTAACAAGGTAATTTATCTTCCTATGAGCTATCCACCTCCGTATTTGACTGGGCAGTTAGTAGGTTAATTTAGCAGCATCTCACAATATAACGAAGTGTAGCTATTATACTTATAGTGGCAAAGTCTAACATGAATGGATTGTACTTTTGGATAACTTAGTGTTAGAGAAGTGGCTTTAATAGCCGAGGGTGTTATGTTTACTTCCTAGCTCCAAAGTATGTTTTCATTCAGTAGTTTTTTCAAGTAAAAGATTAAATCACTCTTACAAAAATTACACTTGTTTGTCTATATTAAATAAAACTTTATATGTTATTCCAACACTACGTCTTACGGTATTTCTTTAAGCTCTAAGTTATTCAGAACAGTACTAAACTTACCAATAGAAAACATTCGAGAGTTCATTAAATGAAAAGCTCCACAGAAGATAAAAGCTACAGGACGACTAGAATCCAAAAACAAGAAGAATCCAATGGTTAAGTCCAAAAGAAATCCACCCCAGTGAACAATAAAGTAATCAATTTGTTCCTTTTCTAGTATGAATCTAAAAATAGATAAGTTGTTTTATAACTAAATGGAAAGAGAACTAAGGAAGTTTATCTCATGGGAATAGAGAATAAACAATAGAAGCTTTAATTTAAATAGAAATGAAATTTAATGCCAGTGAATGCTTTCAAAAATACTTATGCGTTTTAGCCAGATACGCTACATTTATTCAGTTTTCGAGTATAAAACAAACTTGTTTAAATATGGTGAGGAATATGAGTTTTCCTACTAAACATATTACGATACAGGTTACATTCTTTCATTTCAAACTTTAAAGATAACCTTACAACAACTTAGATATGGAATTAATGCTTTGTTGTGATTTTATAGAATATTTTTATAAAATAAATCAATTCTTACTTGAAAATATCAAACACCCAATGAGCAGAAAGATATTTCATTGAATAACCTCCAACCCAATCTTTGTCCGTTTTTTTCAAACCGGCTATAAAATACACCAGAAATATCTGCAACAGGATGAAATGTAAAAAAAATATCATCACAGTTTATGCTTAAAGTATATCATCTAATATAAAAGGGTGAGTGAGAACACTTTAATGTGTACTGAAATTCCGAAACATAGGAAATTAGTTTGTTTCTTTCCCTGCCTATGATGAAATTAACACTGAGGGTCTGCTGTGGCTATTGCACACTTCTCAATATGCTCTCTTATTAGTAAGAATAAACCAGTTTTACGACTTGGACCTCTTAAATTGTGACAAATCAATCGTTAATCAATTTAGAAATAGATAATTTAATTTTTCTGTCCTTTTCACAATAAATATAGAGGGCACTTGATTCAAAACTACTGCTAACTCTCAAAATAAGTCTTCTTAAAGTAAACTTGTGTACTTTTTGCAGCTTTGCTAAAAGTAATTAAAAACTTAGGGAATAATAATAAAAGAACATTCTCGCATGCAATCCTTTAGAACACAATGTACCAAAATTTAATTTATAGCAAAAAAAATTTTTGGCGAAGCAAGATAATTGGTTCTATTGTAGCTTTAATTTCGTAAAGAAAAGGGCTTCCTTTAGACCGAAGATTGTATTCAAAACTAGTCGGGGTGATGATCTAGAATTATTCTAAATCTATCATGTGGTTACGTGACGTTGCACTGAATTATTCTAGAGTGAATGCATTGATAAGCCTATTAACAAGGATGGTCTAAGTGCAGTGTTTCACGCCTTAACAACACTTAATTCTTAATTGTTTTCGAATTAAAAAAGTTTTTTTATTGATAAATTAAAGCCATAACTAAGCCAGTTGTCTGGTTTGGTCACTCTATTATCTGAACTGCAATAAAAATAGGAATCATTTACCGTTATTTGTTTTTCTCGTTTCGTTTGTTCTTTTTTTTATTTTATATTACCTAGTTTCAGATTTTCCCGTTTCTAAACGAAACTTCAGCTTGTATTTTCTAAATATATTTATAACTACAAAGCAGTATCATATTGTTAGATAAATGAATTTAATTAATACGGAAAATACAAGAAGTTCGTCTTACTTGCACTTGAGACTGAAGGAACTATTTGGCAGTGATGAGTGGTTTGATGGTAAAAACATTTTGTTTGTAAGAAGCATTCTCCAATACAAACATTCAGAGATAACCAGTATTTCAGCAAATCATCCGAAAGTCAGTAAACATTTGGGGAGATTCATGTGTTTGTAATTAACTGACCATCAATGAACGTCAAGAGACTGATAGAAAGTTTTCATAAGAATAAGACGTGGACATCCTACACATGAAACTCTTTTTTTTACCCATAATCAGATAGTCATACTAGTGTATCTATGTATTTTAATCCACCCATATAACTAACGTACGAAATCTTATTGCCTTCACATGCAACTGCAATAGGGAGCACAAATTGTAAAAGAAACAAAAACATGTGAGTTACGATTCCACAGTAATATCTTATTCTTCTGGTGTTGTGTACACAGACTTTACGGTACAAGCAATGCCTCTAATAATTCGTTTTACAAAAATCTTTAGTCATTGTATGATACGTATAAATAAGTTTGATAAGTTTAATCCATCTGACTTATTTTACAGAAGATATGAAGAATAAACGAAGTAGGCAAGGACCAAATGTTGGACATATTCCATTGTGAGGTTGAACAGATAAGTTTAATTACACCATGCCCAATCCTACCTTATTTCCTTATTTTTGATACACCACCCTGTTCTACATTCTAATTTTTTCTAATATTTATGCACTTGATAATCTGTAAACGAAGCATCTTACTCTACATGTTTATTTTAAATTGCTCTAATTAATATATTAAATGAAACAGCTCATTATTAATAAAAGACAATTTAACCTTGTCATAATTCCGTTCAACAAAACAGCTTACTACAAAGGACCAATTTAACCCTATTATAATTAATCTTTTGAATGAAACAGTTTACTACAAATTACCAGTTTAATACTTAATCCACTGAACGAAGTTGCTTGCTATAGATAACCCCGTCATAAGTAATATATTTTAAAAAAATAGCTCACTATTGATATCCCATTCAACCCTATATAATTAATCTATTAAATACCAATTAACCTTGCCCTAATTAATCTATTAGAAAAAATACCAATTAACCTTGTCATAATGAATCTACTGAACAAAGCAATTTAACTCTCTTTAATTAACATATTGAACGAAACAACTTATAAAGATAATCAGCTGTAATTAATTTACTGGATAGAATAACTTACTACAGATAACCAGTTATCCCTGCCCTAATTAATCTATCGAGCAAAATAGCTTACTATTGATTACTAATTCAACCTTATCATAATTAAGCTATTGAATGAAATGTCAACCAACTCCACCATAATTAGTCTATTGGATGACTATAGATAACCGATGTAACCCTATCTGATTAATATAATGAAAAAAAAACAGCTTACTATAAACAATTAATTTGTTATTTTTTAATTACCTTTCTGAAATAAACAACTTACTTTACAGTTAAGTTACCTCAGTGGTACTTCTAGCGATGGTAAAAGTGCTAGGTCTATTAGACAGTGTTGAAGTCTCCAAAGAAGATCAGCACTGAGAATTTGGCTGCCTATTCAGATAATATAAGCCTCCGAATTTAAACTTCATAAAGTTGTTTGTGTTTCAGTAACTGATTTTTCATAAATCAGTTACGTAGGTTTCGAAAATAATATTTTTTTCTATTACATAAGACTTTTGTTCAAATCACGAAAAACTCTTATTTATATCAAATTATTATTTTGTTTACCACAATGGACATTTTTTATAATTATGTTCCTTATGCCAGGGTTCTAAAATGATCAATAAAACTCTCACGTCGCGATTGGTCTAGAGAAGTCTATAGCCAGTGGTTGTCAAGATTTTAAGCACAATAAAATGTGACCCGGTTTAATTGGAAATTATTCACTTATGTAAAAGTACATATGACGTTTTGTAAACAATCTGTACATGATGGAGAAAAATGGATATCATTTGCGGGTTCAGTATACAGGAATTACTATGGAGCATATAAACATTTCAATACAATAAAATTATCGCAGATCAAAAAGATATACTCATTGATTAGTTCATTATTTGACTCCACGTAAACCTTATAAAACAAAAATTAGGAGTAACAGACACTCTCACTCTCATTGAAGCAGTGCCAAACACAACACAGATTTGAATGTTCATTTTGAACCCGTAGCACGAGTACCTGTGTGAGGGATACCATTGTGACAATGTGGCAGCTGCTTAAAAACAGCCAAAATTTTGAAATAGGCAATTATTAAACACCAAAATACGTGTATCTCGGTTATTCGCTCTATAACAGTCAGATTTAGTAAAGGTATTGAGAGGAGGAATACGATCAAAGCTAATCTAAGCAATAGTCCTCGGAAAGCTGCACATCTGATGTAGCTGCTGAAGTGGGAAGTCTCAAGTGTAAAACATTAAATGTGGGGACGTGAAATGTACGTTAGATGTTGTTAGTTGGAATAGGTTAAAAATGTAACAGACTGTAAACGAATGCAGTTGTAAGTACATAAATGAAATGAAATAGAAAGATGAAAAAGGTTTCATAAATGACGGCTGGCAAGTAGTTTTTTTTTCAAAATGGTGTGATTGTATAATATTAAAGTGATCATCATTGATGTAAGAATGATATGAAATTTTCGTTATATAAATGATACTGTACTCCTAACAGAGAACAGAGATAATCTAAAGGAAGTGATAAGAGAAGAGTCTGAAGCTTGGATTGCGTACAACACGATAAAAAGACACAAATTAATGGCTAAGTATATAAGTCTAGAAGGAGATTTACTGAAAAGTGTTGTAATGTAACAAGCGAACTGTCAAAGATCTGGAATGTAAAAGATCGAAATTATATAAATATTAATGTGGAATATAGTTTGTTATGGATGTGAAAGATGGACTGGACAAGGATGACAACAGTTGAAATATGGTGTACAGATGGATACGTTAAAAAGAACTGGAGAGATGGGTCAACCATCGAATGGATGAGAGAGATGGTAAGATCCACGAAAGGCTGGTTAGCTAAGGTGAAGGAAACTGGCGATATGTGTTCACTGGTATAAATGAGGTCCAAGGTTAGTGTTGACCACAACTGAAAGGATAATGAGTGATAGGTACAGAGAAGAAATGAGAAAATAATATGGGCGAATACCATCAAAATGTGGTTTGGAGGAACTTGTAAGAGATAAACCAAGATTGAACAAATGAAAGACTAATCTGAAGAGAATTTAAGTTCCTTTAGGTCTATGGGATAAACCAATTATTTCATCTATAGAAAAGAACAACGTACTATACATGATACGTTTAATCTAAATGTTAGGTAAAACAAATTATAACATATGATTAACTTTTATTGAATAGAACAATGACAAAACATTTTGGTATTAAACTACCCTAACTGATCTATGCATAGAAACTTTCATCTACCATAATTAATTTATTGAGGTTGGTACTTGTCCTAATTAATAAATTGTATGAAAAGACATACAGTATAGTGTGACTTTAACACGCTGTACCTAATCTAGTAGATAAAACAATACATAAAACATACAGTTCTTCTAACCTGTCCTCGAAGTAAAATATAGTTCCATAATGGAACTTGCGAGTTCTTGATTTTTCTTTTAAACAGGCCGTCAACGGAACTGAGGGAGAAAAAAAACGAGTTATAAAGATAAATATTATTAAAGTAACAAATTTAATATCACAGCTATGTTGCGATGTCAAACATTTTGTGTATTACTTAAAGTATGTACAAAACTAGATACATATACTTAAGTTAGGCAACTGCGATTCTTTTTTCATATTTTTTCTGTCTTTTTGATATAATGACAGGACTTACACTACACGCATACTTCAATCTCTTAACAAACTTTTAACAAACATACAGTAACCTGGACCACAATCATGAAGTTGGTTTTGTTACCGTCATTCAAATAACTTTACGAATATGACAAATAGTTATGCTCTTATGTTTATGGTATACTTTATATATTATCTTTACGCAAATACATAAATGAAGTTGAAGAAATGAAAGAAAATTGGCTGGTATTTAACGAATGTGTTCTCTTGTTATCACAAAAAAGTTTACATCGAAAATTCTAACATGTTAAAACTTGTTTTTACTTACCAGTATCGATGGCCGTCGCAAACTAAGAAAATCATCCCGAGTAATCCATAAAGGTAAGAATGATTGTTCCACCTAGATTTTTCCAAAACAAATAAGTACCAATAGGGCAAAATAAAACAAACACAGCTCAGTCGGTAGAAGACGCCAAGCATAATTCCAATCGCACCTGAAATTGAAGTTGATTACCATATATTTTTTTAGATTTCACCGTATACGTAGCAAGACAAATTGCATCTTAACCTAGAGGTCTGCATAATTTAGTCTTTGGTTTATTACATAGAAATAAAAAAAATATGTTGTAAACTATATTGACATTAAATTACAGGCTTCCTTGTAAAACAACCGTTTGTTCTATATTCATATCTTAACACCATTGTAATTACTCTTTATTTCTTGTTTAGAGTTTAAAATATTTCTTGACCCAAACAGTTTTTGACATCGGATTTGATATTATTTTTAAATAAATCTCAAACTATTAAAATGGATATGATAACACTTTATCAGTTGACCTGATGTACGTCAGTGCAGATGGTAAACGAAGTATTGACAAGTGCCTAACATTTTTTAATAGAACTAAGTAATATTTCTAGCATAACGTTTTGCGTAATAATATTAGTGTTTGCGCAAAGGTATGAACAAATATAAAACGATTCTTTCTGATAATTTGCAAGTTATATTTTAAAATTTATAACGTTTCTAAAATTAATATTTTACATATATTTTAATTTCACCTATTAAATTATTTAACAATGCACGATACTATCCGTCTCTGGTTTACTTAAAACCTAAATAGCCACTGACCCGCACGTAATAGGGAGACATTTACAAATTCCATTGAAATTACTGTGAAGGATTAAAATGAAACACAGGAAAAGTAGATACTTAATCAGTACTAAAGTAGTGTTTTTATCACGTGATTTACAAAAACTTTAGACCGATGATTCTTGATACGCTCCTTTACATTTAATACTTTTTCTTAAATTTTCTTTGATACTTTATCTGGTTCTTTGAGAAAAAAAGAGTGTTAAGGACGTTAACTTTATGTTCAGTTGTTTATGTATGTTTAAAGACTCAAGTGGAGAAAGTAGTTCTTCCGTCACAAAGTGTTTTAATGTCGTGGATTGTTTGTTTTTGAATTTCGAGCAAAGCAACAGGAGGACCATCTGCACTAGCCGTCCCTAATTTTGCAGTGTAAACCTAGAGGGAAGGCAGCTAATTATCACCACCAACCGCCAACTCTTGAGCTACTCTTTTACCAACGAATAGTGGGATTAATCGTCACATTATAACGACCCCACAGCTGAAAGTGCGACCCTGTTTGGTGTGATGGGGATTCGCCCCGTGACCTTCAGACTACGAGTTGAGTGCTTTAGCTACCTGGCCATGCCGGGCCTAATAATGTTATGGAAACTAGTCAAGACGGCTCAAGACGGCTGGTATTAAAACTTTAATTAAAATAAAGTACAGAACAATGTTTCAATCTTCTTAGGTCATCTTCAGGTTAACAAAGAGAGTTTGTTAACCTTCAGTATGAAGTTATATTTTCAATGTGCGTAAATATCGTAAGGTTGTTGTTTTCTTTAAACAGATAGGTGAATTTCGACGAATTGTTTTGGTATAATCTATCATAACAACAAACAATAAACAGTGAAAACCACTTCACCAACCTATTAACATAATGAAGTATATTACATACATCCACTCCAACGGTAGAGGGCGTAGAATATTAAAAAGAGGAAAACGGCATTTCCATGGGTCACCCCACATGATATCAGCGTTAGCCAGTCCTCTTTCATTTGGTATATCCATAATCATCATTAAGCCTATTGAAGGAAGATTATCTTAATAAAAATAAAACTTAACATCTTAACGCTCTCACACTGAAGCTTTTTTCTTTCTGAAACTTCTGATTAATTGATGTAGATTTATATTTCAGTTATTTATTCTCCCTTCCAAAGAAAAATTAAATAAATTTAATTGTTTACGCACGTCGTGTTATAAAATAAGAGGATACGAGATGTGATAGTAAATAACTTTTTATAAAGTAATACATTTTTAATTTTCAATACTGGTGTTGTTTTGAATTAAGCACAAAGCCATACAACAAGCTATCTATACTCTATCTACCACGCGTATCGAACCCGGATTTTAGTATAGCATGTCCGCAGACATACCGCTGAGCCACTGAGGGTGAATTTTTAATAAACTTACCTGAATTTGATATTAGTGAGAAAATATCACTGCGATGTAGTTTAAATGAGCCAACATTGTTACAACAGAAACGCTATCCTGACGTCTACTTTAACAAACTTTGATAACACTAGTATTACATATAAGACACTTATTTTCAAATGTTTAGTTTAAGACACTGTTAGAAGCTTTAATGTTTAGCGATGAGAGTACAGACGTACGTGTTCTCCTAGATAACAGTAAGTTGTTAAACGTTAGCCTCCTCCATAGTTATGAAGTACTTAACGTACTCTTAAAACTGACTGTAAAGATTTCGGATGAAATAGAAAGTAAAACAGGGTGGATAAAATGTCATTCTTCTGGTTATAATATTGCTGTTTTTTGTTTAATAAGCACAATGAAACAGAAAAATGGGTCATTACTTTTATTAATAGTTAAAAACTGGGATAAAAGGAAAACGTTTAATACTAATAGCACTATTATTCATAAAGACACGTCCTATAAGTATAAGTTCGGAGTCATCTTGTTTTTATGATTTTAAAAAGCTTCATCTTATATGGGGGAAAAGTACACCTGAAGATGAATTTGTATTTGTAAATACAATTTCTAATAAATTAAAATCTGGGGAACGTGTATGTGAAAGGTTAAACGTACTTAAGTACTACCACAACTAGGCTACAAACCTTACTTACAAAGTATTTGAAAGTATCGTTGGTTAATATATTAATTTTAATATTCAATTACATTATTCAGAATGTAACAATATATTACGAAGAATATTTTTTCCTTTTCTAAATATACATACAGAAACTATAAAAAATAACTTCGCTCACCGAATAAAAACCGTGTAACCCCCAAACTAGCGGGATCAGTGGGACGATGCAATAGCCGCAAGATGGCGTTGAAGCTGGAAATGTCAGACCAACCAAATCCTAACGTTTTCTCCATAGTAATATAACTATTTCTCTGTTGTCTGTTAGGTGAACACTGAAAGGAAACATTTCTGATATCATGATATAAAACAGTTACCAATAGAAAAAATCTGATAAATAAAAACTGTTAACTTTCAGTGACGAAAAATTATTCCTTTGTTAGAGTTGGTTGAAATAATTGAGGACTTGTTTGAATCCTCTCTTAACATACATTAGCACAAATTTGTTGCAAGACAAAAATTCAACATACCACAATATTAATTATATGGTAAATAAAAACATTTTCGAGCCGGGCGTGACTTAATGTTAACTGCCCACACTATGTATCCAAAGGTTTGTGTTTTGCATCTTGTTGCCGCGTAACCACACTTCTCACTTCGAGGCCGAAGATGCAACATAAGAGCGAAGATCAAATCTCATTATTCAGTCACACAAGACTAGCCCTGAATTGACGATGGGTGCTATTGGTTAACTGTCTTAACTCAAACTATCAGTTCAAGATTAGTGACAATTGTGCCCGAATAATACTTTAGTAGCTCTAAAACAAACTAGTAATTTTCATCATTCAACAGGTGAAAAGAAAATAAGTACATTGACAATATAACTTCTACTGACTAACACGGATTTATCTTTTCATAACTTAGCTCTTTAAAGCTTCAGGCAACAAATATCTAGAACTTTATATACTCTACAAGATATGTACAAAATAAAACATCCAATAGTTGCGACTTCACGGTGTTTTTATTCACCAAACGTTAGTGTTGGTACTGATTTATTAGGGCAAAATAAAATAATAGGCTATATGTACTATATCCTTGGCGGATAGTCAAACACCTGATTTTAAATTTGTAAGTCTGTAAACTTATCGTTGACCTGCTAGAAGGCTCAAATGTTTAATAAGAGTCAAATCTATGATTCTCCATAAAGAACTTTATACATAAAATCAACCATTTAGCACAACCTCCTCAACCATCTGTTATGACTTAGAAGGCTATTTGTTTAGACTATAGTTACAAGTCATAATCTTTTGTCTAACAAATAACACTGTATTGTAATTCAATTGACATTATTATTTAATCTCTCTTACGCTTTTTAATTTTTCTTACACATCATAGTTCACACACAAATTCTCACTATTTATCTTTGTGTTTAGTAACTCTTGTGGCTTCTAACGTCATTTTAGCCAAGTCTTATCCAGTCAATGCATCCAACTCAAAAAGTAGTATGTAAAAAAATTATATTCTTTTGTTATTTTATTTTAAAAAATTCGCGCAAGTTTACAAGAATGACAAGAAGCCCTGTGGTGAAACGAGTTTCATAATAGAACCTTGTTTTCCAAGATTTTTAGCCCTTTTCCTGAAAAACATACCGCCCATTATCCATAATTTCCTGTCTTTTATTGCAAACGAGTTTTTACTTCTCCAACCTGGCCCGACATGGCCAAGCTTGTTAAGGCGTGCGACTCGTAATCTGAGGGTCGCGTGTTCGCATCCCCGTCGCGCTAAACATGCTCGCCCTTTCAGCCGTGGGGGCGGTATAATCTGACGGTAAATCCTACTATTCGTTGGTAAAAGAGTAGCCCAAGAGTTGGCGGTGGGTGGTAATGACTAGCTGCCTTCCCTCTAGTCCTACACTGCTAAATTAGGAGCTAGCACAGATAGCCCTCGAGTAGCTTTGTGCGAAATTCAAAAACAAAAACAAACAAACATTTCTCCAACCCAAGAGACGAGTACTTCAGCTAGTACTTTAACCTGTAAGTTAACTCTATATAGCTGAGTCAGTTATAAGCTTAAGTATTTCAAATTCTTATATCCGGAATTCGATTCACCACGGTAGACTGAGTGCAGACAGTGTATTGTGTAACTTTAAGCTTAAACAACTATTACACTATCGTACAAAATTCTTACTATTTTTTAATGAGAGTATGTGTAAAAAGTTACAGATGGAAGAATAACACCATAAATAGTCATCTATTGGATTATTACTTATAATTATTATTGTGATTATTTATCTATGAACGTTTTCCTAACATCATTTAGTATCTATTTTTGGTTTCAAAACAAAAGAATAAAGACAGAGAGTCACTTTTATAATTGAGATTATAGTATCGACGAGGGGAAGTATTATGGATTTTGAACAACCGTTCAACTACAGCGAATTACGTCAGATGTTATTATTTCCACGAGGGCATTAGGTATCTCCCTCGCCGGAAGAAGTGAACTTGTGAGAATAGCCAAGAAAGACGTCATTAGGGGCGCCAACCGAACTAGATAACTTAAGCAAATTGTGGGACAATATTAACTCCAAATTAATTTGTTCGTCGTGGACCTAAATTGATTATAAAATATTCAGTTCTAGACCAGATATAAGAATCAGTACTGTTTGTAAGTTTGTAAAACTGTCGTATATAAACTATCATTTCTAATAACTGTTATTTTAAATTGTATTGTTTTTATGTGTGTATATTAATTAAAATATATTTGTGTTTAAAAAGTAAATTGTGTGTATCTGTCTTGTTGGCAAATAACATAAATCTAACACATATTAACAGTTAGTTAACTACTAAATTAAATTTCAAATTTACGGTTATTTAGAAAAGTAATACGTTAACACACGTAACATAATAGATCGGAGACTCGTCCGAAATGAATAATGATATGTAACAGAAGATACGTATATAAGATGAAGTAAAAAGTAAAAATGAACACTAAAATGATAGTGTGACGAAACATTTAGAGTAATACCTTTTTTTTTTTTTCCAACAAACTCATATTTGCGTGTGAAGCATCTTGATCCTTTCCATTTAGGAGAAGACTACTTCTAGCTTTTATGTTTGTGAGACCAAACTGTAACAAGTCTTCATGCATTTGATAAAAGACGTAAATAAATCGGAGAATTGGAAGTACCCTCCTTGTAGAGGTATAAATCATAGAGCTTTTCAAACTTATGGCGTTGAGTATCTTGCTTCTGTCATTTATACACATGTGATACAGATATAGTATTAAGAGCTTTTTACTTTTTTAACAACCGTGTTAATAATTCATTTGGAAAAGTCGAAGATTTTGAATATTCTATAATATATTCATTAGAACTTTGATTTTATTTGTTAATTTGTCTTTTAGTCTAAAACTCAACAACAAAACATCAAAAATATTTTATGAATCAAGTATCTATTCATTTCAGGCTTTCGTCATAATAACGTTATAGAATGTTAAATAATGTGTATTCAGAATACTAGTTGTATTTCTTTAAATATATAATCATAAACAATATTAATAAAGTATTTCATGGTAACCATCCCTAAAATCACCCTATGAATAAAAACAGATGTAGTTTAAAGAACAGTGATTTAAGTGGTGGATTTGTTTATTTATTTTGTTTATTTTTTAATTTCACACAAAGCTACACGAGGACTATCTACGCTAGCCGTCCCTAATTTAGCAGTGTAAGAAAAGACAGCTAATAATCACCACACACCGCCAATTGTTAAGCTACTCTTTTACCAACGAATAGTGGGATTGACCGTCACGTTATAATACCCTCACGGCTGAAAGGGTGAGCATGTTTGGTGTGACGGGGATTCGAACCCGCAACCCTCAGATTACGATTCGAGCACCCTAGCCAAGCTGGGTCTTAAATGCAGGAATTATAACTGATGTTCTTACCTGATTAAAAATAATCTGTTTTTATTTTTTCATATAAATTTACTTCCTTTATGAATTTCTTCAAACATTATTACAAAACATTACGTTCACTGACTGCAATATCACAAAACGAGTTTAGCTAGGATATAAAATCGACGAACTAAGCATTAAAGTATATACAAAGAAAGAAGTCAAGAACTGCATTTCTTTTTTGTAATCAACACCAAACCTTTTATTTATTAATTTTTCATTACTCGCTGTAGCATCATACCATTATTAAAATATGAAAATGTTAACGTGGATAACTTACACATAACAATAAAAATATAATATCTAACTTATTTTAATCAGTAAGTATCACGTAAAAAGGCTGCTCCTGTGCCTTGGATTGTGGAATATCTTTTCGACACACATATAGCAAGGAAACAGTTGTTTCTAGCAAAAAGTTAAACTGCAAATAAAATGCTAAAATTAATTTAACGTTTATATCGAAGCCAAATTATTTCAATATTTTATTCCATTAAAGACATAAGATAAGCAGCAAAGGATTATGTTACCAAGAGAGAAGACTTATTAATGAAGACTTATTGCAATGTAAATGTTTGTAAAAGTTCTGTTGGTTATCCATCCAATTATACAAAGGAGTTTTCTGATTCGTTCAATTTCCAAAAGAAAACTCTCTTGTTGTTATATTTTTTGTAAGAATTACTTTTTTTTATAATAACCAGTACCTGTGCTTCATTATGTACTTAATCCCAGGATATAAACACGTAAGAATGTGTAGGTATCTGATTAACAGCTTTGGGAACTTTTTAGTATTTAACGACTGAAACATATAAAAATTCTAATGAAACGTTTTCAGAGTCTTCACTTAGTAAGATGTTTATGAAACAGTTTGGTATGTTGTAGACTTAAGTGACCTTTAAAAACATCTTCAACGCATCTTAACAAATATAAAGGAAAATATTAGAAAGTTTCTAGCTCTCGTTTTGACTTAAATCATAAATAAATAAAACAGATGTCACTTAACTGCCCATATTAGTTTCATTTTTTATCGAAGTTTCACTGTTGAACATAAAATACATACAAGTTCTACTAAAAGTGAAGAGTTCACGAAGATTTAAAATTACGTCAAAGTTTGTCACTATTTTTCATTTTCATACACTCCAAAGCCACATCAAACTCGGAAAGCAGAGTCTGTATCAACAGAGGGAAAATATTGAGCTAACTCTGTAAACATTGAAAATAAAAATCTTAATTTTCTTTAAAAAATCTGCAGAACTTTTAAAAAAAGACAAAACTTTCGAAATGTATTGAGAAAGATTACAAGGTAGATTTGTTTTTTGTTTGGTTTGGGAAAAATTACAAGATGGATTTGATTGTTGTTTAATTTTCGAATTTCGTTCAGAGCTACACGAAGGCTATCTGCGCTAGCCGTTCCTAATTTAGTAGTGTAAGATTAAATGGAAGGCAGTTAGTCATCACCACCCCCGCTAACTCTTGGGCTACTCTTTTACCAACGAATGGTGGGATTAACCGTAACTTTATAGAACCCTCACGGCTGAAAGGATGAGCATGTTTTGTGCAATAGGAATTCAAACTCGCGACCCTCGGATTACGAGTCAAACGCCTTAACACACTTGGCCATGCCGGGCCTCGCACGATACAAATTCCTTGGCCATTTGTTTGTTTGAAATTAAACACAAAGCTACACAATGAACTATTTATGCTCTGCCCACCACTGGTATCGGAACCCAGTTTCTAGCGGTGTGAGTCCGCTACAATTATTTGAATGTTTAGCTAGTTTTCACATGTAACTAATGTTTACCTGACCCCTTTCACAAACACACTGACGCGAACATGTGCAATTAAAATGCGATTTCACTTTTTTGTTTGAACAATTTTGATCTACCGTAAGCACTGTGTACCTATACACTTACAATTATATATTTCAAGGATTTCTCTTTCTGATTTCCAACAATGTGAATTACAAAAAGTCGAATGCGTTGTAAAATAAACCATTTCGACTTTACTGTTTTTTATACCGCAACATTGCTTTATAATAGGTGGACTAGAATAAGATGCCACTTCCTCACTACCCTGTCATCTGCAGTGTACATCATTGGCCCTCTTCAGTTCTCAGGTTCTTTTCGTGTCATTAGATAATTTGAAACTTGCAATCTTCCCGATCCCTAACAAAAGCATTAAAATTCAGTTACCAAATGCAGCATTTATTTTAAATTTCAGAAGTTTCGAATTAGATAGAGTAATTTTACCTCAACTTGGGGTCAATTTTGTCCAATCGTACAGATAAAATGACCCCGACCACAACAACTGATTTTTTAGTATAAAAAAGATATATATCCACTCGTTGTTTTAACTAGAAATGTTAAATGTAATAAATCAAGGTTTATTTAATTTTTTTTATTTTCCATGAAATGCACCTTAACTGGTAAAAACCGCATTGAATTTAAGGTGGCCGTCTTACTCCACTATATATACACACGAAGGGAAAGTTCAACATAATGGACTCTGAATCGCAAGATATAAGTTTAGAAATATCTACTTGCTCCCTGAACATCCTTCGTAGTTTCTACTGTGAATGTGTTATAAAGGTGGCAATCAATTATTTTAGGGGTCTCTAACCTGTCGTTTAGTTCCTGTGTCTTCGTTCAGGTTGAAAATACCAAAAATCATTTATATATAAGTGTATTACTAATATCATAAAAGTGCCAAATGCTATTAAAATTGTATAGCATATCTTTGGCAAGACAAGAACTAAATGGATACAGTTGCTTTAGCAATTATCCTTAAAAGTCCATAGACATACCGCTGTACCAGTATGGGCCAGCTGTAAGCCGGAAGGCTTATAACGATAAAAAGCGGGTTTCGATACCAGTTATAGACACGGCATAGATAACCCATTGTATAGCTATGTGTTTAATTAATAACAAGCAACCAAACATAAATATTCCGTTAGCCATTCATTGTCACCACTTTACATTTATCATAAAAATTCTTTGTAATTACTCTATACTTGTTATTAAATTATAATTGGTATTTTGTTTATTGCTTGTGTTTGTGTATTGCTGAAACTGTAGTTAAGAGACGAGTATATTCAAATGGACCTTTATATAGTTTTGCAGGAAACTTCTGCATCAAACAAACAAATCCTATTTACTTTGATTCATTAGGTTTTCTACATAAAAAAACAAACAAATTCTATTTAATTTGATTCGTTAGGTTTTCTACATCAAACAAACAAACAAATCCTATTTATTTTCATTCGTTAGGTTTTCTACATCAAACAAACAAACAAATCCTATTTAATTTGATTCGTTAGGTTTTCTACATCAAACAAACAAACAAATTCTATTTACTTTGATTCGTTAGGTTTTCTACATAAAAAAAACAAATCCTATTTAGTTTGATTCGTTAGGTTTTCTACATCAAACAAACAAACAAGTCCTATTTACTTTGATTCGTTAGGTTTTCTACATCAAACAAACAAACAAATCCTATTTACTTTGATTCATTAGGTTTTCTTCATCAAACAAACAAACAAACAAATCCTATTTACTTTGATTCATTAGGTTTTCTTCATCAAACAAACAAACAAACAAATCCTATTTACTTTGATTCGTTAGGTTTTCTACATCAAACAAACAAACAAATCCTATTTACTTTGATTCGTTAGGTTTTCTACATCAAACAAACAAACAAATCCTATTTACTTTGATTCGTTAGGTTTTCTACATCAAACAAACAAACAAATCCTATTTACTTTGATTCGTTAGGTTTTCTACATCAAACAAACAAACAAATCCTATTTACTTTGATTCGTTAGGTTTTCTACATCAAACAAACAAACAAATCCTATTTACTTTGATTCGTTAGGTTTTCTACATCAAACAAACAAACAAATCCTATTTACTTTGATTCGTTAGGTTTTCTACATCAAACAAACAAACAAATCCTATTTATTTTGATTCGTTAGGTTTTCTACATCAAACAAACAAATCCTATTTACTTTGATTCGTTAGGTTTTCTTCATCAAACAAACAAACAAATCCTATTTACTTTGATTCGTTAGGTTTTCTTCATCAAACAAACAAACAAATCCTATTTACTTTGATTCGTTAGGTTTTCTTCATCAAACAAACAAACAAATCCTATTTACTTTGATTCATTAGGTTTTCTACATCAAACAAACAAACAAATCCTATTTACTTTGATTCGTTAGGTTTTCTACATCAAACAAACAAACAAATCCTATTTACTTTGATTCGTTAGGTTTTCTACATCAAACAAACAAACAAATCCTATTTACTTTGATTCGTTAGGTTTTCTACATCAAACAAACAAACAAATCCTATTTACTTTGATTCGTTAGGTTTTCTACATCAAACAAACAAACAAATCCTATTTACTTTGATTCGTTAGGTTTTCTACATCAAACAAACAAACAAATCCTATTTACTTTGATTCGTTAGGTTTTCTTCATCAAACAAACAAACAAATCCTATTTACTTTGATTCGTTAGGTTTTCTACATCAAACAAACAAACAAATCCTATTTACTTTGATTCGTTAGGTTTTCTTCATCAAACAAACAAACAAATCCTATTTACTTTGATTCGTTAGGTTTTCTTCATCAAACAAACAAACAAATCCTATTTACTTTGATTCGTTAGGTTTTCTTCATCAAACAAACAAACAAATCCTATTTACTTTGATTCGTTAGGTTTTCTTCATCAAACAAACAAACAAATCCTATTTACTTTGATTCGTTAGGTTTTCTACATCAAACAAACAAACAAATCCTATTTACTTTGATTCGTTAGGTTTTCTACATCAAACAAACAAACAAATCCTATTTACTTTGATTCGTTAGGTTTTCTACATCAAACAAACAAACAAATCCTATTTACTTTGATTCATTAGGTTTTCTACATCAAACAAACAAACAAATAAATCCTATTTATTTTGATTCGTTAGGTTTTCTATATCAAACAAACAAATCCTATTTACTTTGATTCGTTAGGTTTTCTTCATCAAACAAACAAACAAATCCTATTTACTTTGATTCGTTAGGTTTTCTTCATCAAACAAACAAACAAATCCTATTTACTTTGATTCGTTAGGTTTTCTTCATCAAACAAACAAATAAATCCTATTTACTATGATTCGTTAGGTTTTCTTCATCAAACAAACAAACAAATCCTATTTACTTTGATTCGTTAGGTTTTCTTCATCAAACAAACAAACAAATCCTATTTACTTTGATTCATTAGGTTTTCTACATCAAACAAACAAACAAGTCCTATTTACTTTGATCCGTTAGGTTTTCTACATCAAACAAACAAACAAATCCTATTTACTTTGATTCGTTAGGTTTTCTACATCAAACAAACAAACAAATCCTATTTACTTTGATTCATTAGGTTTTCTACATCAAACAAACAAACAAACAAATAAATCCTATTTATTTTGATTCGTTAGGTTTTCTACATCAAACAAACAAATCCTATTTACTTTGATTCGTAAGGTTTTCTTCATCAAACAAACAAACAAATCCCATTTACTTTGATTCGTTAGGTTTTCTTCATCAAACAAACAAACAAATCCTATTTACTTTGATTCGTTAGGTTTTCTACATCAAACAAACAAACAAATCCTATTTACTTTGATTCGTTAGGTTTTCTTCATCAAACAAACAAATAAATCCTATTTACTATGATTCGTTAGGTTTTCTTCATCAAACAAACAAACAAATCCTATTTACTTTCAGTCGTTAGGTTTTCTACATCAAAAAAACAAACAAATCCTATTTAGTTTGATTCGTTAGGTTTTCTACATCAAACAAACAAACAACTCATATTTACTTTGATCCGTTAGGTTTTCTACATAAAAAACAAACAAATTCTATTTAATTTGATTCGTTAGGTTTTCTACATCAAACAAACAAACAAATCCTATTTACTTTGATTCGTTAGGTTTTCTTCATCAAACAAACAAACAAATCCTATTTACTTTGATTCGTTAGGTTTTCTACATCAAACAAACAAACAAATTCTATTTACTTTGATTCGTTAGGTTTTCTACATCAAACAAACAAACAAATCCTATTTACTTTGATTCGTTAGGTTTTCTACATCAAACAAACAAACAAATCCTATTTACTTTGATTCATTAGGTTTTCTTCATCAAACAAACAAACAAACAAATCCTATTTACTTTGATTCGTTAGGTTTTCTACATCAAACAAACAAACAAATCCTATTTACTTTGATTCGTTAGGTTTTCTACATCAAACAAACAAACAAATCCTATTTACTTTGATTCGTTAGGTTTTCTACATCAAACAAACAAACAAATCCTATTTACTTTGATTCGTTAGGTTTTCTACATCAAACAAACAAACAAATCCTATTTACTTTGATTCATTAGGTTTTCTTCATCAAACAAACAAACAAACAAACAAATCCTATTTACTTTGATTCATTAGGTTTTCTTCATCAAACAAACAAACAAACAAATCCTATTTACTTTGATTCGTTAGGTTTTCTACATCAAACAAACAAACAAATCCTATTTATTTTGATTCGTTAGGTTTTCTACATCAAACAAACAAATCCTATTTACTTTGATTCGTTAGGTTTTCTTCATCAAACAAACAAACAAATCCTATTTACTTTGATTCGTTAGGTTTTCTTCATCAAACAAACAAACAAATCCTATTTACTTTGATTCGTTAGGTTTTCTACATCAAACAAACAAACAAATCCTATTTACTTTGATTCGTTAGGTTTTCTACATCAAACAAACAAACAAATCCTATTTACTTTGATTCGTTAGGTTTTCTTCATCAAACAAACAAACAAATCCTATTTACTTTGATTCATTAGGTTTTCTTCATCAAACAAACAAACAAACAAATCCTATTTACTTTGATTCGTTAGGTTTTCTACATCAAACAAACAAACAAATCCTATTTACTTTGATTCGTTAGGTTTTCTACATCAAACAAACAAACAAATCCTATTTACTTTGATTCGTTAGGTTTTCTACATCAAACAAACAAACAAATCCTATTTACTTTGATTCGTTAGGTTTTCTACATCAAACAAACAAAC
This sequence comes from Tachypleus tridentatus, assembly GCF_004210375.1. Classification (NCBI taxonomy): domain Eukaryota; kingdom Metazoa; phylum Arthropoda; class Merostomata; order Xiphosura; family Limulidae; genus Tachypleus; species Tachypleus tridentatus. Next base: position 81,520,626 of record NC_134836.1, on the reverse strand, counting down.
AAATCCTATTTACTTTGATTCGTTAGGTTTTCTACATCAAACAAACAAACAAACAAATCCTATTTACTTTGATTCGTTAGGTTTTCTACATCAAACAAACAAATCCTATTTACTTTGATTCGTTAGGTTTTCTTCATCAAACAAACAAACAAATCCTATTTACTTTGATTCGTTAGGTTTTCTTCATCAAACAAACAAACAAATCCTATTTACTTTGATTCGTTAGGTTTTCTTCATCAAACAAACAAACAAATCCTATTTACTTTGATTCGTTAGGTTTTCTACATCAAACAAACAAACAAATCCTATTTACTTTGATTCGTTAGGTTTTCTACATCAAACAAACAAACAAATCCTATTTACTTTGATTCATTAGGTTTTCTTCATCAAACAAACAAACAAATCCTATTTACTTTGATTCATTAGGTTTTCTTCATCAAACAAACAAACAAACAAATCCTATTTACTTTGATTCGTTAGGTTTTCTACATCAAACAAACAAACAAATCCTATTTACTTTGATTCGTTAGGTTTTCTACATCAAACAAACAAACAAATCCTATTTACTTTGATTCGTTAGGTTTTCTACATCAAACAAACAAACAAATCCTATTTACTTTGATTCGTTAGGTTATCTACATCAAACAAACAAACAAATCCTATTTACTTTGATTCATTAGGTTTTCTACATCAAACAAACAAACAAACAAATCCTATTTATTTTGATTCGTTAGGTTTTCTACATCAAACAAACAAATCCTATTTACTTTGATTCGTTAGGTTTTCTTCATCAAACAAACAAACAAATCCTATTTACTTTGATTCGTTAGGTTTTCTTCATCAAACAAACAAACAAATCCTATTTACTTTGATTCGTTAGGTTTTCTTCATCAAACAAACAAACAAATCCTATTTACTTTGATTCGTTAGGTTTTCTACATCAAACAAACAAACAAGTCCTATTTACTTTGATTCGTTAGGTTTTCTACATCAAACAAACAAACAAATCCTATTTACTTTGATTCGTTAGGTTTTCTACATCAAACAAACAAACAAATCCTATTTACTTTGATTCGTTAGGTTTTCTACATCAAACAAACAAACAAATCCTATTTACTTTGATTCGTTAGGTTTTCTACATCAAACAAACAAACAAATCCTATTTACTTTGATTCATTAGGTTTTCTACATCAAACAAACAAACAAACAAATCCTATTTACTTTGATTCATTAGGTTTTCTTCATCAAACAAACAAACAAACAAATCCTATTTACTTTGATTCGTTAGGTTTTCTACATCAAACAAACAAACAAATCCTATTTACTTTGATTCGTTAGGTTTTCTTCATCAAACAAACAAACAAATCCTATTTACTTTGATTCGTTAGGTTTTCTTCATCAAACAAACAAACAAATCCTATTTACTTTGATTCATTAGGTTTTCTACATCAAACAAACAAACAAGTCCTATTTACTTTGATCCGTTAGGTTTTCTACATCAAACAAACAAACAAATCCTATTTACTTTGATTCGTTAGGTTTTCTACATCAAACAAACAAACAAATCCTATTTACTTTGATTCATTAGGTTTTCTACATCAAACAAACAAACAAACAAATAAATCCTATTTATTTTGATTCGTTAGGTTTTCTACATCAAACAAACAAATCCTATTTACTTTGATTCGTTAGGTTTTCTTCATCAAACAAACAAACAAATCCTATTTACTTTGATTCGTTAGGTTTTCTTCATCAAACAAACAAACAAATCCTATTTACTTTGATTCGTTAGGTTTTCTACATCAAACAAACAAACAAATCCTATTTACTTTGATTCGTTAGGTTTTCTTCATCAAACAAACAAATAAATCCTATTTACTATGATTCGTTAGGTTTTCTTCATCAAACAAACAAACAAATCCTATTTACTTTCAGTCGTTAGGTTTTCTACATCAAAAAAACAAACAAATCCTATTTAGTTTGATTCGTTAGGTTTTCTACATCAAACAAACAAACAACTCATATTTACTTTGATCCGTTAGGTTTTCTACATAAAAAACAAACAAATTCTATTTAATTTGATTCGTTAGGTTTTCTACATCAAACAAACAAACAAATCCTATTTACTTTGATTCGTTAGGTTTTCTTCATCAAACAAACAAACAAATCCTATTTACTTTGATTCGTTAGGTTTTCTACATCAAACAAACAAACAAATCCTATTTACTTTGATCCGTTAGGTTTTCTACATCAAACAAACAAACAAATCCTATTTACTTTGATTCGTTAGGTTTTCTACATCAAACAAACAAACAAATCCTATTTACTTTGATTCATTAGGTTTTCTACATCAAACAAACAAACAAACAAATCCTATTTATTTTGATTCGTTAGGTTTTCTACATCAAACAAACAAATCCTATTTACTTTGATTCGTTAGGTTTTCTTCATCAAACAAACAAACAAATCCTATTTACTTTGATTCGTTAGGTTTTCTTCATCAAACAAACAAACAAATCCTATTTACTTTGATTCGTTAGGTTTTCTTCAAACAAACAAACAAACAAATCCTATTTACTTTGATTCGTTAGGTTTTCTACATCAAACAAACAAACAAATCCTATTTACTTTGATTCATTAGGTTTTGTACATCAAACAAACAAACAAACAAATCCTATTTATTTTGATTCGTTAGGTTTTCTACATCAAACAAACAAATCCTATTTATTTTGATTCGTTAGGTTTTCTACATCAAACAAACAAATCCTATTTACTTTGATTCGTTAGGTTTTCTTCATCAAACAAACAAACAAATCCTATTTACTTTGATTCGTTAGGTTTTCTTCATCAAACAAACAAACAAATCCAATTTACTTTGATTCGTTAGGTTTTCTACATCAAACAAACAAACAAATCCTATTTACTTTGATTCGTTAGGTTTTCTTCATCAAACAAACAAACAAATCCTATTTACTTTGACTCGTTAGGTTTTATACATCAAACAAACAAACAAATCCTATTTACTCTGATTCGTTAGGTTTTCTACATCAAACAAACAAACAAATCCTATTTACTTTGATTCGTCATGTTTTCTTCATCAAGCAAACAAACAAATCCTATTTACTTTGATTCGTTAGGTTTTCTACATTTCCAGCGATATTCTCACTCAGTATTCTGCCTTTCATTAAATAATCATGTTGTAAAAGTTATTCGTTTTACGAATGGATCTAGTGATATTCCAAATTATGACAGTAAGCTTATTCCATAATATCTACCTATTCTTCAACCACTTTTAACGGTATCATAACTGCAAGTGATTTTCATGCTATTAATGTTTTACATGATTTCTGGTTTGGACAAGTGGACGGCTTTTGCTGTTGACATTTGTGTTCACGGATTCTCACCTGTAACAACACGACGCAAGTTTCTTACTATGGCTATAGTACAAATTGTTAAAGGTATCTTTTTGGGTAGTCTTGAGTACCAAAGCTTATTTATATTACTTTGTTTTCAAATGCCATTAAATATATTGGACGTCCCTGTATGGGAAATTCTAGATCCCGGTTTGAAAAGAAAATTGTCAAAAAAGGCTGTAACGTGCCCTTCCAAAAAACGACAAATATTTATGTTATCATAATATATACAAAAATATCGAACTAACCTTGTAAATATGGGAAATAAAAATGTCGGAAAGATGTGGATCAACATGGGACATCATAAACAAAAAAAAATACCCGCAGCAAGCTGTATCTCAACTATGCTAAGCAAAGTGTGGCGTCTCTTGACAGATGAGAATTCATAAACATAAAAGTCGATAGTAAAGGCTGACGATATACCCCAACCAAGAGTGCATAAAAGAATCCAGAGTGATCTCTTTCTTAAAACGAGACAACAAGGAATGAGTTCACTAGGATAACACTTGCAATACTACCTCCTGTTTAAGCGCCACACACATCAAGCAGCTGTAGAATGAGACAGATATTCATGCTAACCCATGTGAAGACATACTAGTTATTTTACCTGCCACAGGAATTATATTAGACATTGGGAAGGATCTCAGGAGAAGTGGTGTCTTTAACATGACAGCTTTAACACAGAGCCTTTTACGATATAAATTATGCTGGAGGGCAATTCTCAAGATGCATGGTCCTCAGGCACAGTACAACCGAATACAACGGCGTGGACTTTAACTGTTTAATGTAACGTATTCAATTTTGGTATTATAAAATATCATTACTTTGTTTTTCGTTAATCTCTACTGTTACCTTAAAACTTTAAGTGAAAACAAAAATGCTAGCGCATGAAACGCTTTTTAAATAATAAGATGAGGTATAAAGTTTATTATAGTTGAAAATAAGTCTTATGTATATAAATTCAATATATAAACCTTTTTAAATATGTTAATATTAAAATAAAACTGAAAAACAAACTGCATAATGCTACTATTTTTGGGTTACGAAAGTGTTTTGAAAGTAAATATTACCATAAATCAATATTTACTAGTTTATGTTTTCACTATCATAGTTTTCTACTTTATGAGTTCACAAAGATATTAATTCACATTTGAATAGATGGAGCTATAAAATAATTAAATCTTTCTCTGTGCTTCATGGAGAGTGATTGATTGAGAAGAAAAAAAAACAAGAAATATGTTGTCACTTCGTTTAATTAATAATACTATTAAGAAATATTTTGTAACCTTATATACCTCTGAAATTAACAAATCTGTTTCAACTCAAAAAAGATAATTTATTGTACTTTGCCGTATACAGGGAAACATGATTTAGAAATAAAGAAAAAGGTTAAACCGTTAAATTGTGTTATTTTCAAGTTTAACTCATAATTGTCATTAAACCGATGTTTCGGTTAAGTACTTACTTTAATTGTAAAGAAAGTGTATCCGAAAACGTGGTGTTCTTACGTCATCTATAAATTTACATGTCTAGTGTTTAACCATGGTTGTGTGGACTTTGCTTCTTCTTTTTTAGTTCAAGAACTATCGAGCATGCGCAAAGTAATCCATACAACCGGCACATATTGTCCTGTGGATTGTCCAAATAGATTCTCTGTATATAGTATTACGTTCATGTCCAAGATCATAAAAACAAACCATTAGTTTTCAAACAGGATACTATCTTTAGAGACAGAGTCACCCCAAACCTATGGTTTACAATATCAGTAAGATGTAACGTTGTACAATGAAACGCATATTTATGATGATATGTAGCAAGTGTACACAAGGAAATTAAATGTATCAGTGGGGTAAAAGAAAGTTTGTTATGTTTACAGTTAATTTTATATAATGAGTCGTTAGAAGTTAAACAAGATTTATGTGAACAGTCTTTGTAATGTCAAAAACACTGCCAGAAAAACCGTTTAACAAATATAAGAATATGATTTTCGATTCATTTTAATTAATTATCTTCAGATACAACTAAAAATTGACTTGTTACAATTATTCTTGTGTTGAATAAAGTGTGTTTTGAATTGGTTTTTACCGCGTTTGCTCTAATAAAATAATAGGCAATAAATATATTGTTATAATATGCATTAATGGGCAACTTTTGTCAATTTGAAACAACTATATATAAAGAACAATTTACTTATAATAAGTCTAATGCGAAAATGGCTGGATCATATTTAAATGTGAAAACCTCTTCATTCTTTGGCCTATGATGAGTTTGCTCAGCCGAGCGAAGCTTTCTTGCGTCCCAAACATTATAAAAAATGAAGAAGGATAGTTTTATTAACACTGATTTATTTAATCAAAATTTATATTTTTTACATCTGGATAACAGTCGAAACAATTTTTAATCTCTTCAAAAATCACTATGTATTTGATAACAAGAAACTGACTTTCAGCCGTGTCTGAAATGACTGTGATAAAAACATAAAGGCTTAATGTTTAGATCAAAAATCTTAAAAGTATTTTTGTATTTGCTGTTTATTTGACACATTGGCATAAAATGAACAGAAATTTTAATTCAAACAATTCCTAGTCTACCTTCTTATTCTTTTACGATTACACACTGACAATTATCTATTGTACCGACTGAATAAGTCACAATGACTGAAACTAGGTTCAGTATTTGTACTTAATGATTTAATGCGTTTGATATTTATTCCATTTCTGTGCACATAATCCGTGAGTAGGCTGTAGCCAAATGGTAAGATTAATGAAATTTGAATTGCATCCCGATATAATGACGGTGTTAAACCTTACACGCCTACTATACGACTTGAAACTGGTATTTTATTAGCTTGAATATATTACAAGGGAATCAAATGCATACGCAGAGCTTAATGTAGCTTATTTCCCAGATGGGGACTATAGTTGATCAAAATGTGTTCAGAAAGATTTGTGTTAGATGAGATACTGATGCAAAGACTGGTATTACTTTTTGTTCATTCATTGTAAAACATTCACTCCGAAAGCTTTAAATTAATCTGTTTTGATTAAAAATCCAGGAAACATGAATAAATAAATACAAAACAACGAATGTCTAAAAGCAAACTTTTGTGAACGTTAACGAGACTTGAATGAATAAACTGATAATCTTACTAGTAGACAACAAATATATATAGCAGACAATACATGAGACTATCAGGTAAAACACCTAGATTTATATACAGGTAGATACAGATAGCTGGATGAGAAATGTTTAGGAATCATTATTAAAAAAGCGAACCACATAAAAGAAGAAGAAACCGTGACATTTGAAAGTTACTCAACATAACTATTTTGTTACATCCATAAATATAATGTCTGGTTTAAAGCTGGTACCTATTAATGTTGTAAAACAACTTGTTTAGGTAAAAGTGTACTTAGATACTGCTTATGATCTTTTCTTTCTTTTTAACTGTTGGTTAAAGTTAGCCTTATAAGAATTCTATGGAGCACAACAAGGGGAGTGTTCATGTTATAATATTAACAAGTATACTATAACTAAACAGCTATTCGATTTTGTAATTTAAACAATTTAATGGAGTAATATATTAATCTAGATGAGATTAGTAACGAAATAACATCCTAAACCATTCAATCGATGAAGTAGCTACTGATATAATTCCGTAAAACACGCCTGCTTCACCGGATAAAGTAGGTACTGTAATACTTTCATAAAATATGACAACAACGTAAGGTAAAGTTAGGGTATTACTTGAATGAAGCAGGAACAACACCTATTTGTGTTGTAGGTTTCAATCCTGGTCACGGCACCAAAATAATTTATCAAACTCGTACTATGATCCTTGATCGGAGATTAACTAGCCAAAAGGTAGGTAAATTCGCAAGATAAAAGGAGGGTAGGTGAAAATAATGGAAAGGTGTAAAGAACGAAGTACTTTATGTACTAGAAAAAATGCCAAGCCTTTTATACACAGAATCAATAATACAATATATACATGCAACTTGCAATATTGTATGAAGTCCTCTTGATACAATTAATATTTGAACTAAAATAAAACAGAATTAAATAAAGGACCTAATAGAAATAGATTTCCAAACGTTCATGCTGATCTGTTCAGTTCCGAACCAACGAGAATGATACAACGATATCTTGCTGAAGGCCAGTACCTAATTAACACACACACACCATCTAGGATCCCAGCCATACAAGGGTCCCGCTGGCCACTCAAGTAAAAATTATGGTTCGACAGACAAAAAGAATAGAAGTAAAAGTGAGTTTTATTGTTTTTTTCAAAATATTACCTGGACCTAGGACCCCATTAAACCTTAGTCCGGCCCTGCCCGATGGTTATGAATAGAGAATTCATGGTTTGCTAGAAAGAACATGACTGACTTAACACTGGTGCACAAGCCACCAGTAAAGTTATATAACTTTATAGCGTAATCAATCTGTTCAAGAAACCTGGTAATTAAGTTACCTTCTCAGTCAACTGGTGAAAACTGTATAGGGACCAAAACTGTAATATCACCCTTTACAAGCGACTCATGAAACTAGCTGAGATGGTCTTACATGGTTTGCGGCTGTAGTTTCAGTACGACTGCACTACGTAACCATGTTCCTAGAATAAGTACAGAAACCGAAAACCTCAAAATTATATACACAATTATGAATTATGAATGCAGTCATTATAAGCAATTACACTTGTAAAAAATAATCACATGTGCATGAGACACATGTATTATAATGTTTTAATTAAGTATATCACAACACTGTTGAATTTACTTAGTAGAAGTTTATATTATAATTCGTTCATGAAGTAGAAAATCACTAATGTCCAGAATTGATCAGTTAGTCCTACCGTAATGTTTGCTATTTCTATACTTCAATAAAGTACAACTACGTTTTTCAATAAACTTGGTACTAAAATACTTCCAGAAATAAACTGACAAGAACTTTAAAAAAAAAAACATATTTCTTTTTACAACTCTTCCACGGAGTATAACATTACTTTTGGATATAATTTATATTGTAATATTTCCTTGGAGTACCGCAGTACCGTCGGATGTAGTTGGTACTGCAGTACTTTCATGAAGTACTACAAATTGTTGGATATAAGCTTTGTTGTAATAAGTTCATAAACTAGAGCTACAGTCTTGATAGATTCTTGATGACGAAAAACCCACTTGAAATAAAAATGTATCCTAGAACGGCTGGTATAAGTATTAACACTTTTATTGATAAGCAGAGAACAACGTTTCGACCTTCCCTGCTTATCAATAAAAGCGTTAATACCAGCCGTTTTGAGATACAGTCTTGATAGAGGTGTTACTGTAATTATAATAGTTCCATAAGCTACAACGATATGGCTTGATGAATCGATACTGACACTGTGATAATTCCATAAAATACAACAATGTTATTGGATACAAAAGTTTTTACAGCAACATATATATTTTATTTGGCACTATTTTCAACAAAATGTTGAAGATGTACATACGTCACAATTTGTTGTATCAATCTTCATTTTTTCTGTTATTCTGTCAAATGATGCACTTACTACGGATCATTTACACTACTTCCAAATTTAGTCATTCTGACTCAAAGTAAGTAGACATTTTGCTCATATCTAATGACGTAGCCACCTATGTTTACAGAATCATTGATGAGAGTTCACCTCTTCCTCATTTCTATGGTAGTATAAAGTAATACTATGGCATTTGAAACTTTACTTTATATACAGATGAAATTGTATTAACTTTAAAATTATATTTGATAGTTTCGCTATATAACATAAATATATTCAAAATATCTATTACAAATTAATACCATTCTTTTTCTAACTTGTTCTGTGTAAAACGATGTAATGAGACGGAACACAAAGGATGGACAGTCTTAAAAGAAACAGTAAATTTTAACACAGTGACGCTATGACTGGATATGTTCGATGACAAGCTCTTTTCTTTCTCTGTCTGAACTCAACTAATATTCCACATCATAGTGACACAAATTTAATGTGTCCCGAAAACCTCGCATTTACCTAGGGCAACCAGCTAGATGCATAACTGATAATTCTCATTAGAGACATACGTGAGACCATAGATTCTATATATAACCTAAACAACTGAAGGATTCTGTTATCAAAATACTAACACAATGTGATGTATTGAACAATATTTCCTAGAGTAGTAACAGAATTTGAGAAGAAGAAAGGAAACTGAAAAAAATCAACGACTTTCCACGTTGATATCCACGCACATATACAGAACAAAGATTACGTTCAGAATAAACATTATAATATTACAAGACGGCATAAATACATGTTATCCAAATACTTTTTAGCATTTTCTTTTCGGAATACTTTCTTTCCACATAAACATTCAAAGTTACATTTTAGTTTTCGTTAGATATTTTAGAGCAGAGACTGTAAACCATAATCCATAATTTAGATTAAATAAACAGAAACGAGCGTTTGTAGTAATCTGTATTGTACATATATATGATTGTATACAATATATAAATTATATTTCTTATACTTTAAAGCACAGTATCTGTGGGATTATCTTTGGTTCACGATGTAATAATATAACCAGAAATGATATCACATTTCACTGTGACAAAAGCAATTGTATCTTATCTTCATCACTATACTTCCATTATGAATAAACTGAATGTATATGATCTTTATTTTTCACCTATGTTAATCAGACGTTAATTATTGACTGCCATGATAGTACTTCTAAGCATCCTTCAAATAATATGTACTATATATTTCCTTCCTATAATTGTTTCCTTTATTTGATCAATGAGAAAGATGAAACCAACTTTTAATAGAACCTATAAGTAAGTTGATTAAAATCTCAATCAAGATACAAAGTACAGAAGGTATATGCGAGTTAGATTCCCAAAAGTTGTTGAACAAATTTTAGACAGAGTATGTGAAAAACATCAACAACTTACAAGTAGAAAGAGATAGCCGTTCGATTGTTGTTAAACACGAAGTTACACAATAAATTATATGTAATCTATCTACTACGGGAATCAAAGCCGATTTGCAACAACGTCGTAAGCCTACTGACTTGCTACTGAGTCACTGGGGAATGTTATTATAACAAAAACTTAAAACAAGTACAGTGAATGCTATGATATCAAACATCCACAAGATGAAAAACATACCTTGATTTTAATATATGTATACACTTATATACATATATGAGTAAATACACGCAAAACACACAGAACAAGTTTCAGTACTTTATATTTAGATGAGTCACTCAACCATTTTTCGAGTGAAGCTGTTGTTTCAATAAATGTAATCTGATTCAACATAAAACAAATCTGAATGAAAACAATGCTCATGAAGTATTGCGGTATTCCGTTATATATGTATGTATATATATATACAATGTGGAATATTATTTTAAAAACTATAAGACGAGATGGCATCACAAACATGTTGCTCAACGTTTCGTTGTATATCTTATTCGTGAACTTTCACTAAAACACAAACCATTGACTGCCTAATTAAAAATTCAAAAGATGCTATAATGTCGTTTATTTCAAGTAGTAATATGTCGTACATAAATTAAATAATAAGTTAAAACTGTTCACAGACGATGTAGAGTGTTTGTTAGAAGTTTGTTTTGAATTACACACAAAGCTACACGAGGGCTATCTGTGTAGCCGTCCCTAATTTAGCAGTGTAAGACTAGAGGGAAGGCAGCAAGTCATCACCACCCAACGCCAATTCTTGGGATACTCTTTTAACAACGAACAGTAGGATTGACCGTTACATTTTCTCGTCCCCACGGCTGAAAGGGCGAGCATATTTGGTGTAACAGGAATTCGCACTTGCGACCCTCAGATTATTAGTCGAGAGTCTTAATCACCTGGTCATGCCGGGCCTATTTTATGAAGTTAAGCACAAAGCTACACATTGAACTACCTGTACTTTGCCCATCACGGGTATCAAAACTAAGTTTCTAGCATTGTAAGTTCGCAGACATATAGCTGTTCCACTGGGGCTTATAACTGATTATGAAGAAACTCCCATATTTAAAACGATTATATCTTTGAAAATACTTACCGTAAATTTAGAATATTCTACAAGGAACACATCGACAACAGTAAGTTTTATTCAGAAAGGTTTAAACATGTTACAGGGTATTTACTTTCACAGAAACTGGTCAATATGTTTTACATTGTCCCCAATAAGCATATCAAGCCTATTCCTTAGTGTGCATTCATCTTCTCAATTCTATTTCTAACTGCTGTTTTAAGATCATTTGTATTTTATTATCTGTTCCGACAGCCAGTCTCTTGGAGAAAACCACACAACCGAAAATGTGCTGTGTAACTTCAGATTTCACAGACCACTTCTTTTCAGATGAATGACTTTGAGGAGTCTTTAATGAAAATGTCAGTTAAAGGACAATTGATATATATGGATCTTCTCTTGTTGGAAAGTGGTGTTCTCAATGTCTCGGTCCTCAAGAGTGAAAATGAGCTTGATTTGCCCAAACAACTTGAACACAGCCAGAGTCATGAATATCTTTAAAGAAACAAGGATCGGTAACAAAAAACAAATCATGTGTAAGCTTCTGGGGAACTACTCACGAGTTTTTATTAACGCATACAATAACGTTTACTGCGTTTACATATCCAATAAGAGAAAAGAGAAATGATACTTTTTAATACCGTTTCATGGCTTACCGACATAGCTAAAGTCCAATGTTAAGCAGCAAAAGTGGATCACGATTTTTAATGACTTTGCTGTTTTGGGTTTTGTAGTTTTTGGTAAATCGTATTCTGAAACAGTAACTCTCACACATATTACTTGCACAAAACAATGTTTCTCAGATTGCTTTGGATATTCTACGCAGCATCTGATACATTCTCCATAGATTGAAATGGCCGTCCTGAATGAGAAGCATATTTTACGAATTCGATTTATTTTTTAAACAACTTTAGAGCAACTATAAGTAAATATGGATCAAATTTATTTGTGAAATTTTGGCAAAAGTAAAACTGCTATAATTTTGTTATACTCAAATAACAATTTATAATACTGCATATCGGTACGCATTTTATTAAAAAAATAACTTTTACTCAGAAATAGCTTTGTTTGTTTGTTTGTTTGTTTGGGAATTTCGCACAAAGCTACTCGAGGGCTATCTGTGCTAGCCGTCCCTAATTTAGCAGTGTAAGACTAGAGGGAAGGCAGCTAGTCATCACCACCCACCGCCAACTCTTGGGCTACTCTTTTACCAACGAATAGTGGGATTGACCGTCACATTATACACCCCCACGGCTGGGAGGGCGAGCATGTTTAGCGCGACGCGGGCGCGAACCCGCGAATTACGAGTCGCACGCCTTACGCGCTAGGCCATGCCGGGCCTTCTCAGAAATAGCAAAGATGAAAATGTATTCATTGTATTTTTATAAAATACATTATATGTCTCTGGTTATAGACGAAATAAGCACAGTTCAAGCTTATGTGCAAATCTTATAATATTATTATGCTCACGTAATTTTTATTATTTATTAATATTTAATTCCATCCTTTTTTTTTTTAAACCGACGATTAGTGATGTACATGATTTACATGATTAAACTGTAGCGCCACACTACGGCAAATAAATGAAAGAAATAAGATCGATCTGTTTACTGACAAACTTACAAAGCCTAGGAAAATCATATTCTGGGTATATATATATATATCATACACATTATAAACTTCTACTAAAAGAAGCCAAATCTCTTTTAACATTCAGGGCCTCTCGGAGCATATCTGACAACGTTAAATATAACAAAATTATATATTGAGGGGCATTAAAAAGTTAACAAGTAATAAAATGAGTTGTTTCATACAGGTTGAGCAATAACGGTGCAAACACGCCTGGATTTTAATCATGAGTATTCTTTGAAAAACAACTCTGTAGTTCAGATCATTTTAATCAGCGTGACCACGTGTCAGTATTTAAACCGATGAAAACTGACCCATCCCTTGCTGTTGTACATAATGTAAGAGTATGGAAAAACTTTTGCATGCAGTGCACACTGTACCTTCATCCTATAAAATGCTGGGCTTTAAAAGGTTAATTTCACCACAAAGAAAGACGCCACGCCTGACGATAGAAAGCAGAGATCAGGTGATCGGGGTTCTAATGTCGGGAAAACACCATCCAGGATCGCGGCACGCTTTGAGGTGCACCTTCATGCACAACAATGCACGTCCGCACGTGGTAAGGATGTGTACAAATTGTTTGAATGAGAACAATGTGAATGTTCTGGACTAACCTCCATGTTTGCGTGATATGAATCCCATTGAGTATCTCTGGGACAGAGGCAGATTGACAACCTTATGACATCTATGCCACGCAGGATCCAGACTCTTCTGGTGGCAAATGGAGGACATACCCGTTATTAATGTTCTGGACGTTGAAATCCTGATTAAACCGTTTGTGTGCAGTTTCTAATCAAATCTGAATATTATGTAGTGCAAAAACATGATGATTTCATAATATGTACATTCAAAACTTATGTTTAACCTAGCGTATTAAAATTGTTTAACTGTATGTACATTGTTGCGTTTTTAATGCCTCTCAGTATACGTTTTAAAATTATTTTGTAACACCGGTATATAAACAATTAACAGTAAAAGTACCTAAAAGTGTTATATACAACACGTTTATATTTATGAGAAACAAATGAATATCAAACAAAACCAATAGCTAAACGTGTGAATTATGTTATTTTCAAATATGATTTTTTGGTCCAAAATTCGAAAGAAAAAGTTCCTGATGTGTGTGATTTTTATTTACAAAATATATGGTACTTTCAATAAATGGTTGAGCAAGTCATGCTATGCAAAAATCTCCCTTCTGTCTTATGTGGTTAGTGTGTGTGTTTATATATATATATAACATACAACATGGGAGATCAAATGTATTGGTGTGTATAATTTGTTTCTAACGGTATTTTTAAAAGTATATTTTAATTATTTTTTGTGTTATTTTAACATCGTTAAAGGCTTTTTTGAACTACAAAACTAATAGTAAACTTGAAATTCCTTAAAAGTAGGCAACTTAATTTTTATGTTGAATATTATTAGGTAATATTGTTGTTTATATGTAAGCCATGGGTATCGAAGCTCGAACTCTGGAGTTGTAAGCCAACAAACGTACCGCTGTGCCACTAGGGGAGTATTAGGTAATAATAAAAGTATCAAAACCAATCTTTAATTTTATTAATATTAAAGGAATTTATGCAAGTCGGGTGTTTAAGCACACATGAAACATCAAAAATAAAACCTGACATTTTAGTAATAACGATGTTGTTAAACTATCTTTGCTGAAGCTAATTGAGTTTCAACATGAAATTGTTCAATATATTATTCAATGAAAGCGAAATCATTCTGCATATTTAGAAAATTAAAACATTTATCACAATTCTACAGTATTATGTAAGATAATTTTCAAAAGGTTATAAAAAGTCAATTCATTTAAAGTAATTAATTTAAATTGCAAACTTGAATTATTTTTTTATCCCTAAAGAAGGTATAAGATCAGTTATGCTGGTCTAGGAAATTGTTTTTAAAAATATAGAAGAGTATAATGTTTTATATATATATTAGATTTAATTTACTGAATGAAAAATTGGAAAAAAATTTGACCAAATTTCCCAGTCCCTTGAATCTTGTATTCAAACTGGAATTCATAGGCCGCCCTATGAATCTAGTTGAATTAAGTTGTCCAGAAATAAATGTCACATTTTCACTTTGACATTTAGATGCTGAATATTGAGTAACTTATCCGTGGTGTTGTCGCTTACAATGTATCTTAACTTTTTGCTGTTTCAACTCTACTCAGAGTAAGTTTCGCAACTCCTAAAGCAGCATGGATAAGAAATACTTTCGTCTGCTTTTCTGCTACGACTTCAAACTTGGACGGAAAGCTATCGAAACTACACGGAACATCAACCAAGCATTCAGCCATTGATCTTTTACTGAACTTACAGTTCAGCGTTAGTTCCAAAGGTTTTAACATGGAGATGAAAGTCTCGAAAACCACGAAGGTCGTGGAAGAAAGCCATCCTGAGATGAAAACACATTAAGGGAGGCAGTTGAGACAGACCCTCACTTGTAGAAAAGCTAGGTACAAGCAAATTAAGCATTGTCAATCATCTGAGTGTGATTGAAAAGACGAAAAAGTTGGATAAGTGGGTTCTGTATGAGCTGACTGAAGATCAACAAAAGCGGCGTTACGAGAACTGTTAAGGATGACGCTCCAAAAATTGAACGAATTATGAATCGAGGTTCTGCTTCATTCAGCTTATTTCCCAGATCTTTATCCTACAGATTTTAATTTTTTCAAACACTTTGACGATTTGTTGAACAATAAACGGTTTCAAAACCAGGCAGCTGCAGAAGAAGCTTTCATGGAGTTCATTGACCATAGAAACTCTGATTTCTATAGCAGTGCCATAAACATCGTCGTTACACGTTGGCAAAAGTGTGTTAAAGCAAATGGTGGTTACTTTGATTAAAACATGTTTTACAACACTAGATTATACTTTTCCAAACTTCGCAGTTCAAAAACGACATTTATTTGTGGACAACCTAATAACTAGTGCTCTCTCTTTTTGTTTTGAGTTTACTGACTAATTAAGTAATTAGATTTTACAAGTCACAAATTTTAAAGTAAAAATAATTTTTTTTATAAAAAACACCTTACGTTATTTGGAGTTATAATTCTATAAAAATGAGGTAATCTCTTATACGTACGGTTCCCTTAGTGGCACAGTGGAGTGTCTGTGGACTTATACTGCTAGAACCGGATTTTGACACCTGTGGTGACCAGAGCACAGATAGCTTTGTAGTTAATTGCAAATAAACAAACAATCTTACAGGCATGCTTCGGCTTCTCTGGTGCTAAGGAGTTATCAAGTTGTTATTATCCCTAATATGTACGCTGCAGCCCAACAAGAGTTGAGGTAGCAATCATGTGTTATTTGAATGAATTTAACTTACTGTTCTAAACACGAAATTCTAAGGAAACCTTTTAAAACGCCTAATTTGTTAAATTTGGCAAATTCTAGAACAAGTGTTGGACCTTTTCCAGCGTTTTCTTCTTTTCATGTGAGGAGTTAGAAGTGCCCACCTCTTCCTTTCTTTACATGACAATCGATAACAAAACAGTAATATTGCAATATTTTGAAATTTTCCATGTTATGAAACGTTCCCCATTTTACTTTAATTCAAAAAGTGTAGAAATGATTAAGAAATGTATCTCAGATCTACTGACAGCTTATTGTTTTATTCTTTTATGTTATGAAACGTTCCCCATTTTCCTTTAATTCAAAAAGTGTAGAAATGATTAAGAAATGTATCTCAGATCTACTGACAGCTTATTGTTTTATTCTTTTATGTTATGAAACGTTCCCCATTTTCCTTTAATTCAAAAAGTGTAGAAATGATTAAGAAATGTATCTCAGATCTACTGACAGCTTATTGTTTTATTCTTTTATGTTATGAAACGTTCCCTATTTTCCTTTAATTCAAAAAGTGTAGAAATGATTAAGAAATGTATCTCAGATCTACTGACAGCTTATTGTTTTATTCTTTTATGTTATGAAACGTTTCCTATTTTCCTTTAATTCAAAAAGTGTAGAAATGATTAAGAAATGTATCTCAGATCTACTGACAGCTTATTGTTTTATGTTATGAAAGCTGTTGCGCTCTTAGATGTGTCAAGTCAGAGTTGACATATAGCATAATAGCACTATCAGTATGATTTATATGCTAACAAGAATTTTATTCGAAAACAGAACGATAATGCATTTCGTATAAAGTATTGAGTAATACTAATAAGAGCACCTGAAAAGTTTAACATTTGTGTCTATGAGATTCTGTTAAATTGGGTGAAATGAAATATAAGAAAATGAAATAAAATTAACTACAGATTAATTTTTAGGTACTTGAAGTATTATTACCATTAATTGTAAATGTATTTGTATCTAAAAGGTTATAAAGACCTCAACAAAACTATGGAGCTATAAATTTTCGAGTTCATTATATTTCAAATCAATACTCATAAGCCGCTCATGTGAGACACTTTTTATGTGACAAAAAACAGCCAAATTAATATCGTTTCATTTTCAACAAGTTTTAGTCTTTTATTTTTTTAATTGCACCTTGGGGCTATGATGGTGGTAAACTATATTCATAGTTTTATATCTAATTCATACAACAAGAAGCATTTCTAGCAGTTGAAATATGATAATTATATGTATACAAAACAAAAGCATACAATGTGCTTAACGGAACAAGTCTTACCTTCTGGAAGCCTGAGCAGGACAGCGTTAATGCTGTAATTCAAATACCTTTTTTGGCTAACCAGTTCAAGCAAGGCTTAATGTAACTCTGATTGGATTGCTGACTGGTAAAAACTTTCGACATAGGAGTTTTATGTCAACGTCCAAGTGATGTACGAGTATACATTATGCTTAGTATAAATAGTTACGTAAATATTCTCCTTGCCGGCAGCTCATGTCTGCTCTCTCTCTAAAAAGCGAAAAGGGATCAACTCCAGAAGTGCTACTAGTTGTACCACAAATCCACAGGTCGTAAGAAAGGGATTTGCTACAAACAGCTGACAGCCAAATAACATAGTTGCTATGACAACAGACGTGTTGGCACATCAGATTTATCACGTGCAAATGAAATATCTACGTGCGCGCGTGAAATGTGGAAGCACTCTCTCATATCTATACATACATATCTTATAATGTAACGTGCTTCTTGCCCCAATTAGCACCACTTCCGTACCTTTAGCACAGCAAAAACCATTATTTGATAACATGATTGATCGATTAGAAAGTGTGTTTGAACCAGAACTTTTTCTTTTAACTATTTTTACTTTAGAAACCATTTAATAAAATTATTTCTTTAAAAGATATATACAGGCAGACCATGGTCAAACAGTCACGAGGCTCGTAGCTCAAGTAGTTTTTGTAAAATAATATCTAATTTTTGTACCACTTAATTAAAATTAAGTTGTTTATATCATGGTTTAAAACGGCTATCCGGAAAATAATTTCACAATTATTGATATAACAAAATACATCTGAATAGATCCAGTTCGTTCTTTCAACCACTATCGTTAATGTTTGTAGAATACACTAACGGTTTATTTTGTAATATTTTGTTTAATTTGGTTTTGTTTTTATACAAGTGTACATAATAAAACTTCTTTATATGTAGAACTTTTTAATTAGATTTAATATGTCACATGAAATTGAATATTTTATAGTAACTACCAAGCTTCAAAAGCTCTCTCATGATTCGTAGAAGCTCCGTTGCAATGATCAAGTTCATTCGTTACCCACAGTTAATTCTATAGCTACACCAAAATTTTTTTGAAAAACTAAAAACTCATTATGACACTTGTTAGTGGTACCGAGCACGTGTGCTACGTTTCACCTCACTAGACTGTGGACTTTCTGAGTGAATCAGCCACATCCTGGACCTCTAACTCCCTCCTTGACTGTTGTTCTCCGGTATAATTCGGCTCGGTAGCTAGAAAAACCCCATTATTACATCGTGCAGTCACAGCATTCGAGCTACAAATGTTTGTTCGCACATGCGAGTGGCCCTTTTCAGGTCATAATGTACAACGCTTCGCTTTTTTTCGTTTGTTGTCAACGTAAAGTTTTGTTCACGCAAACAGTTGCACAAATAACGTTGGAAAAACATGCCATATATCTCTAATCTTATTTTTACGTACAAAACTCTTGTAAAATAAAATCAGCTACATCTATTGGTTTGCTCGGTAACAGGCGTTCATAAGTAGCATCAATAATTGACTAGACTTAGTGATGAGAAGTACTTAGATGTATTTTCATCATGTATGATAAAACTTTTCAAGGTTTTTAATGATATATTTTTGTTACGAGTTTTGCGGAAGTAATTTATTGATCTACTTTGGAGTTT
Organism: Tachypleus tridentatus; assembly: GCF_004210375.1. Taxonomy (NCBI): domain Eukaryota; kingdom Metazoa; phylum Arthropoda; class Merostomata; order Xiphosura; family Limulidae; genus Tachypleus; species Tachypleus tridentatus. The sequence goes on along the minus strand of NC_134836.1, from coordinate 81,501,228 downwards.
GTCTGACAACTTGGGGATGCTTTACTTGGGGAAGATTGTGTCTGCTTTGGTAATTATAGAATTTTGCAACGCCTGTAATTTATGTACAGGCGATAAGATTATATTTAACATACTTCCAGCATTTTAACAAAACTACGTTGTAAGCATGAATTATATTGGTTTTCATAAAGGTTCTTTCGTTTAAATTGTTTATTTTGTCTTGTTTAAATTTATTCAATGTGTGTTTTGAATGTTTGTCAGTTACATTTTCGAAAGTTTGAAAGTTTATCCTAATGTTAAATATATGCAATACACGAATTAAGGATCATATTTTAATTATTGCAATAACAGGTAAACATCTAGCTATACGCTTTACAGATAATCTAATAATTAATGTTGATTGTTTAGTAAATAATAAAAATATGGTACAAGAGAAACATAATTAACTTAAATTCGAGTAACTTACAGCTAGGCTTATTGTTAATTGCGTTTACTCTTTGACAAATTTTAAGTTCATATACTAATATCTATATTTAGCCAATTAACTAAAATATTATTAAATTTATGGAAATTTATGAACGATCTTAAAATACGAACATCGAAGGTTTCAAACTTCACTAAGAATGTTTCTCTTAGAATTTTCTCTAAGCTTTCATTTGTTAATAATCATGATTGATTAACCTGTGCTATAAAAAACATCTTCAAGCCAGGCCTATTATGTTAAGCAAGTCAGTTCCTCTATGCCAGGAATATATTTTTTGTCATCAACAATTATAATTATTTATCTGAAACACACAAGTTTCAATCGTTAAAATTTGAAGCAAGTTTCAAATACACATTTTTTTCGTTACATTTTCGTAGCTATATTCTTATGATCAATAAATCATATTAACTGTATATATTATCTGATTTTTCAAATCATGTCAGCTCACATTTCCCAACACAAAACTGTAAAACTTTCCATTTAATTCCATGTGCAAAATAGACTACAGGCACAGCTGTCGTTGTTCTCTCTTATTACTAAACACAAAGCTACATAAAGAGCTATTTGTACTTTGTCTTTGTCCTTCGCGGGTATTCAAATCCTATTTCAAGCATCATAAATCTGTAGATATCCTGCTGTGCCGCTAGAGAGTAGCAAAAATTTAAGCTAAGCTACATAGACTTAGAGTACCAAATATATGAAAATATACAAACTTTTAAAACAGAGATTTCGCTGTCGTGTGGCGAGTATCTTATAGAATGTAAATAGAAAATACTTATATCTTTTCCACTACTCTTGTACATTTAACTTTCGCAATAGTTTAATGAAACCGGTACGTTAAGAAAGCTTTGTTTGTTTTTTCGGAATTTCGCACAAAGCTACTCGAGGGCTATCTGTGCTAGCCGTCCCTAATTTAGCAGTGTAAGACTAGAGGGAAGGCAGCTAGTCATCACAACCCACCGCCAACTCTTGGGCTACTCTTTTACCAACGAATAGTGGGATTGACCATCACATTATAATGCCCCCACGGCTGGGAGGGCGAGTATGTTTGGCGCGAATCGGGCGTGAACCCGCGACCCTCAGATTACAAAGCGCACGCCTTAACGCGCTAGGCCATGCCAGGCCTTGTAAAGAAAGCCATAGGCAATATTTAGTTTTTTAAGCACATGCTCTCACTTTAATGTTCTGTAAACGTTTTTTTTATATTATTCTAGCATATTTTACACTTGTTTAATGTTCCATAATACACTTGTTCAATTATTAGCGAAGCCGGATTTACTATTATATTATTTATTTTTATATTATCGCTTCTTCTTTGTGGGTATTTGGATATGTTGGATTTTAGATACCCAGGAGGATTAGGTGCAAAAGACCTCTTCCTCCATCCCTAATATTTTAATATCGATGCTTCTTGTTTTTTGTTTTAAATTTCGCACAAAGCTACACGAGGGCTATCTGCGCTAGCCGTCCTTAATTTACCAGTGTAAGACTAAAGGGAAGGCAGCTAGTCATCACCACCAACCGCCAACTCTTGGACTACTCTTTTACCAACGAATAGTAAGATTAACCATCACATTATAACGCCCTCACGGCTGAAAGAGCGAGCATATTTGGTGTGACGTGGATTTTAACCCGTGACCCTCAGATTACGAGTCGAGTGCCTTGACTACCTGGTCATGCCGTGCCTTCGATAGTTCTTTAAGTATAATTTACCTTTAGAAAGGTACATAACTTATATTATTAAATCTGTATTGTGAAAAAAATGTCCGTCTATTAATTAAAGTGGTAGAAGATTCTCGAATGTAAAAATCAACAATGTATATGTAAACACTAGTGTATAGTCTATATTGTTGTGCAGGCTGAAATTTATAGAAACTTTCCTCACGCATATAAATATAACCAACGCGAAGCGCCAAAAGACAACGTATAATAATTGGTTTCCTATAGTTGGTATATAATAATCCTCGAAAGTTATAATTATGATTAACACTCATTAATTGGGAACTTCAGGTATTTGACCAGGAAAGATTATAAATTTCGACCATTACAAACCATTTAACTTCAGTGAACATTAGTATTTTTACAAAGAAATGTTATACATAACTTCAGTAGCAAAAACAGTTAAAGTGTTATCAGCGAAGAAGGAAGAACGCAAAAATTACTAGCTCCTTGTTAAATGAATTATACCCATATTAACTCGAAATTAACTCGTGAATCCTCAAAAAGATATCAAGGAAGTTCCAGACCAAAAAGAAGAATTGATATTGTATGTAAGTTTATAAAGATTTTGTAAACAGAGCATTATTTGTAATAATAATTATTGTAAATTGTATTATTGTTTATATATTAAAATATATTTGTGTTGAAAAAGAAACTGTGTATATCAATCTTGTTGGAAAATATCATAAACTGGATACATACTGTCATTTATTCAACTTCTAAATTTAAATTATCGCTGAATTCAATTTCAGGCTAATTAAAACTATAATAAGTAATATTTATAATAAGAACCATTGCTATATATATAAGCTCAAATTAAATAGAATCAATATGATACTTGAAAACGTGAATGTCTTCAAATAAAATGGATAGTAGAATAAACGGATGTAAATCATGAAGTAAATTTCAAAATACAATCAAAGCATTGATATTAGTGTAAACTAAACAATTTTATCATTTAAACATTAAATACAAGTTAAGAAACAAACAATACTGGTTATTTGTTGTTTAACTCGTTTACCATTCTCCTAATTAAAGCAGTGTTAGTTGGAAGCACGTTTGTAGTTTACGCGAATCAGATGGTCTTACACAAGTTGTAAACTTTCTTTAATGAGAAGCTCAACATCTCTTAACTTCATTTGTAGTTATGATTAAGTTGTTAATAGTTATGTTACGAATTTGGCAAATGAAAAAGTCTTATCAGGTAAAAACAATACTACCCGATATCTCTCAATGTTTAAACACTAGTTTTCATATGATGCTTAGTTTTGACAACTTTAGTGGCCTTTTTGTCACTATATGTGTATTTTTATGTGAACCATAACGGAAGAAATGTCGGTAACTGGTTGTCATACATTTTAGAAAAGTTTGTGAAGATGGAATATGTTGTTACAGAACGTGCGTGTGACGTTACTGAAAAATGTTGTTAGATATTGATTTTGTTGAAAACGTTTCTGTATGCACTTTACGGGTAGATAGATGGGTTTAATTAAGTAGCACTGAAGAGTCATATTGAATACCAGGATTGTTATACTCTGACGCTGTGGTTTAAAAGTTGCTTGTAAATGTTTAACCACTATATTTTATATAATATAAGTATTTCCGATTTAAAATTGTTTTGCTATAAAAAGTATTTATTTATCGAGATTATTTATTAATTTTTTCCATTATATACTTAAAAATAGATAACCGTATTATTACACATATTTTTATTTCTAAACACTAGTTTTACATCACAGTCAGCCGTTATGAGGTACCATAATGTAATGGTAGTGCGAAACCTTTTAAAACTAGTAGAAATTAAATAAAAGCAGAACTTTCAACTTCTATTAATGTTGAAATTCTACTTGAATTATTGGTTCAAAATACAGTGTCATATTCCGAGTGTATTCCAAAATGTTCCCAATTTTTCTTACTCAAATATCACCCTCTTTCTTCATTCATATGTTCTTCGAATCATTAATGTAGTTTTCACAGGTTAACGCTGTGGTTCAGGGATCAAGAAAACTGGATTATTGGTCTGTCAATTCTTCTGAATGATAATAAAGTTATTCTTAGATAAAATTAATAATAATAAAATAAATGAATGAGTAGTCAATACACAGTATTAAAAGTAAAATAAATAATGTCGAGTCTTTAATTCCTTTTTTGAAAATCTAATTTGTAAATGGTTGAAATAAAAAAATTACTATTATTATTACATTGGTTCACATCATAACAGTTGTTCATGAAAACTGATACATTAATTTAAGGACAATTAGGTCCATCTCATCCACTAAACTAAAGTTTAAAAATAAAAGTAAAATATTCAAAGCCAGCTCTTATCATTCAAAAGTTTATCAACGTTTTCATTAAACTCAATTACATATTAACTGCATTCACCACATCTAAATATAACCTGTTCAAAAGGCAAACCACTTTATTAGAAACGTAAAACTGGTTTAAGATATATACACATATTATTCAGGCGTCTCCTGTTAGTACCATTTTTACCAATGAAAACAAAAAAGAGTATGATACATCAACATTATCAATTAAAACAATCTTAGATGTTTTAATCTATCTTCGTATGATACTATAATAAATTGATACTAATACTCCTCTGAGACATTTCCAATAATTCCATGTTCTTCTAAAAGTGCACTAACCAATAACCTATACAGAGAAATTATATCCTCTTTGGACTTGTATTCGGTATTTTTTGTAGATACAACCTAAAATCCTATTTGCCTTACCACTAGCAACACATCATTTGGATGGCTTAAGGGATTTGTCAACTAGAACACAAATATTTTTTTCTCCCAGACAAAATTCAAGTTATGATAAATAAGACAGGATTTTCCAGTAGTACAACCATGATGACTATCCAATAAATTTTTAAACTTTGCTGAAATACTTTAGAAATTATTTCTTAAGACTTTCAAAAGCTTTTTTCAACGCTGATATGAGACTAATAGGCTTATTATTACAGGATCAATTTTATCATTAACAGTTTTATTGAAAAGAGTAGTAAAATTAGTCCGTCTTTTAATCTTCACTCTTGAGTTTTTTAGTACCACTAATGTCTATTTTTCCACTGACGTTGTGATTGCCTGACCCGCACCAGTAACAAGGAGACTAGCTAGATGGTTCGCCAATTTTTGTGAACAATAGCACAGATTATGCGAATTGGCTTCGATGCAATAAAAATATCGGTGAATTGTTATTATAGGCAGGTATTCAGTAATTGGGTTTACTGAATTTAACCATACAAGAATGGAAAGTATAATTAGTTTGACCTCATTGTAAATAGGGATGCGGTATTGAGGTAGAATCAGTACTAATAAGCCTATGCCCATTAGACGATTTATTGGTCTATATGCAGATATACATTCACATCTTGATAAATCTGCAATATCACGAAAGAAAAACAAGATATCTTCGCTTTTTCTTCTTTTTTGGGGGAAGGGGAGGGGGCATGATAGTACGAGGGCTGTTCAAAAAATACGCGGACTGACGTCATAAAACAAAATGTACTTTATTTAGAAGTTACAGGTCTGGGACCCCTTCAAAGTACTCTCCACCCCAACGCACACACTTATCCCAACGGTGTTTCCACTTGTTGAAACAGTCCTGGTACGCTTCTTTTGTAATGTCCTCCAGCTCCTTCGTCGCATTTGCCTTAATCTCGGGAATCGTCTCAAATCTTCTTCCTTTCAAGGGTCTTTTGAGTTTGGGGAACAAGAAAATATCTCAAGGAGCAATGTCAGGTGAGTAGGGGGGTGGGGAAGAACAGTGATCGAGTGTTTGGCCAAAAACTCACGAGTTCTGAGGCACAAATTTCGCAGCAACGCGGTGCATCTTCAATTTTTCGGTCAAAATCTCGTAACAAGATCCAACTGATATTCCACACTCTTCAGCAAGCTCCCTGACAGTCAGACATCAATTTGCCCGCACCAGGGTGTTGATTTTGTCGACGTGTGGGTCGTCAGTTGACGTGGAAGGACGTCGAGGACGCTCATCATCTTCAATGGACTGTCGACCATCCTTAAAACGTTCATGCCACTTGAAACATGCTGTACGATTCATAGCAACATCACCTTAAGCCGTGTTAAGTATAGCAAAAGTTTCAGTCGCAGAGTTTCCAAATTTAACACAAAATTTAACAGTGAGTCGTTGCTCCTTCAGGTCATTCATTCTGAAATCCGCCAAACGAAAAAATCGCACTTCACTTAAAACCGCGTAGCTAATACACAAATAAAGATATCTGCAATCGGGAAATGGCGTCGTAATCAGCTGATCTGTGCGAACCTAGCGACACCAAGCGGATTCCCCTGGAACCAACTGGGGCCGCGCAATTCAAACAGTCCGCGTATTTTTTGAACAGCCCTCGTAGATGTCTTTTTAACAGAAATATCTTTTCAGAGTTTGTTTTTCTGTTCAAACACGTCTCTCAACAGTGGCAATGAAGGGGAATGTATATGTCACTAGAAAAAACTATAATTTGTTTGTTTAAAGTTAAGCACAAAACTACATAATAGATTATCTTTGCTCTACCCCTCTCGGGTATCGAAACCCGTTTTTTGCGGTGTGCGTCCGCAGACATACCGCTGTGCCACTGGAGATCGAAGAACTGTGGATGCCAGCAGCTGTTCACGAACCAAATGAAAAAACAAGTAGACAGAACAGACTGTCTACATTCACATAATTTCTCAACAGTGGCCAGAATTTGATTATATTCAACGGTATCGTGTGAACAACACTACAGAAAGTGTCATCTAGCAACCAACAACCAATTTGAAACTACTTATTCAAAAATAAATATGGCTTTAGTGACACTCAACCTGAAAACTTTAGACAATGCAAGCTTTGATAATGTGAAATTTGTACTTTTCCTTTCCTGTTCTAGCGGTAAACCAAAACCCTGCACGAACGGAAAAAAGCACATAAGACCTTGTTTGCATTTTGTTGGCTCTATAAACAGCCGAAGGTGACGTATAATGTGAGAGACGCTTCAACAGCAGGAGTTCGTCTTCTTGTTCTCTTTAGAAGAGCAGTTAATATCTACAAATGTATCAAATCTTGTTCACTATCGTATGTTCATCACTTTGCAAAGTTTTACTTGAAACACGAGACTCCTTTCAAGAGATAATGGTGCAGCAATCCTTGTTATCCACATCAATTTAAAAAGAATTACTTCAGTCATCTTTCTCCGTCAGTAAAATCTTCAGACCTTAGTCTGGAAGTACCAACCCTCAATAAAATTCTCTGATTCGACTCGATGAATGGAACAAGTCTTACCATAACTACAGCTAAAGTGTTTTACTTTACTCAAACGTATTTTGTTTCACAGAGTCGTTCAAGTGCCTTGATAAGCATTAAAACATTTGAAAGACAGCAATATTGCAATTATGACCACATGCTTATTTATATCATGCATTGTGAATTTTTTTAATAATTAAAAGCGATTATTATAAAATTTTGTCTTAGAGGTTTAGCAATAATTCTAAATTCTTATAATGCTAAAACTTTTGTTTCAACACTCGTGGTAGATACAGTACATAAAGCCTGTTGTGTAGCTTTGCGCTTAACTACAAATAAACTTTCAGCAAGAGAATTCTATATTTTTCTTTCTTTTTCTTACTTATCCAAATTGAATGGTTTGCATACTTTTTCTATATTCAAGATTTTCTTCTTTTCTTTGAAACTTTCATTTAAACTTAATCATGTTCGAGCTTCTTACGATCGCGTAAGAATAATACTGACGTTACTTCATATCCACAACAAGCTTGCATTTGAACACAAACTAAAATATGGCACTATTTTTGCTTTCATTACGTAAAATTGCAGTTGAGAAATATGTAGTAGTTTTATCTTTCACATCTTTAAACACTCGTCCGATGCCGTAATATGTATATATATATGCATACAGTTGAAAGGAAGCTTAACTTGAATTATATCAAACTTAAGTGGGTAATCAATGAGCACGGAAGTAATAAAACATAAATTAAGACTGTTTGAATTAATGCACTCAAGAGCAAGAAGTATTATAATGTATATTCCACCAAGTATTACGTCTTAATTTGCTCAACTAATGCTGTTTTCTCAAGACTGCATTAGACTAATGGCTCTTTTCACTAGCTCAGTTCAACCCATCAAAGTTGGAAAACAACCACATCAACATAGCATCAGTACACGATTAACGAAGCCATCTGCAACAGCATTAGTGTGAAACACTTCGTAAATCAGGAGGTATTTATAAAATATTTACTTTTTCCAATGAAACTTTCTTTTTTCGACTTTTTACTGGTGATCATACCAAACACATAACAAATATCTTACTAATTTCGTTTTACTTTGGATATGTAAAGGCACATACTACAAAAACTTCAAAACACAGATTAAAATACATAATGTAATATATTTTTCAAGGTTTTTCGGAGTCTAATGAGGTACGTGTTCTCTGTCAAATAAAGTTTATACATATCTCGTGATTCCCAATACACAGGCAAGTATTCATTAAATGTAAAATTTATTACCTAGTTGTGTAGCTAATAAGTTAAAGTATTCGATTTTTATTACTGGAAAACAGGTGAACCTGACGATGATCGAAGAAGGTCGAAACGATGTTCGCTCCTCTACTAGTACTTTCTCTACCCGTACCAGCCGTTTTTAAACACATAAGGTTTTTAAAATGATATTTTAATGTTTATGAATAACTCGTGCTATTGTACAGCACTAAACACATCGGTTGAATAGAAATACAAACATATGTTTTCGCTAGCAGTTGAAAGTTTGTTTATTTTTAGATACATCAAGTTATTATAAAACTTAACATGGCGAAAAACCATAAAAACAACGATGATTATACTGATGAGTGGATACTTTATACAACAAGAAAGAGAAACTAGTAGAAGCAGTAAAAGGAACTAAGTATAGACATCACAAATTGGTGAATGTGGTATACAAGTATTTTACATCCAGCAATTGTTCGAGCAGTTGATTGTATGATAGGGAGCTCTGTATTATTGCTATGACTTGCACAAGCCTAGTGTATAACAGTGATGATGCTACTAGTTCTGAACTCGGAGATTTAAAATACTCTGAGCACTATATGATTAAACAGACTAAAGAACACAAGAAAGTGTCATATCATAAAGGCAGTTTTACTGGTAAAGTTCATCCTCAACAGTTAACTGTTTACAAAATGGTGGAAAATACTGGATGTGAGAAAAACAGTGCTTTACCTTATCATTTTTAGTTCTGTTATTTTACTAGATGGGTTATTCAAACACCGAAGAGTATGCTTTCAAAGTCTCTGAATTCAGACTGGAATGGCGAAAAAATGTTTATAAGAGGAATTATGATCACAGTAAGTTTCACGTACAGAACCACCAAATGTGGAGTTACCAGGATATTCACAAGAAAATATCAACTGATATGTATAAGCTTGCATGTCAAAAAAAAAAAAAACGGTTAAAGTTTCTTAGAAAAAGAAAAGAATGTATAATAAGGTGGTGAAAAACATGGTAAATTTAACATCACACTGAACTATTGTAGTTAGGGTGGTATTTATATGACAAGACACTTTGGTCCAGATGCCTGATTATATGAGAGTGAAGGAACAGCCCAAGAGAAGGGCACGTCACATCATAATTGGTTCCACGAATTCGCAGTAGAAGCGGTTTCTAAGAGTTAACAGCAGCATTTTATATTACCAGAGGGAATTTTGCTAGGAAAAAAAAGTAGTGGGAAAAAAGTGTTGGACAATGAAGTCATTATAACCCCTATGACCTGTTGTAGATCAATAGACATCAACGCAAATTACGTCATATTAAATATTCTTGTTTCGTGACTCTATGTAGAGTTTTCTTTTATATAAGCTCTAAATATGCAAATTAGCAACCTGTATAGTCCTGAGAAGGACTATTTCGTGTCATCTTATAAGTAAAACTTCCAAACTCTAGATATATATTGTATGTATCAGATTACGAAAACAAAAACTACTAATTTATTCTCTTTAGTTGTTAACATTGTTCCATCGTTTTGATCTTTTGTCTTGTTTGAAATTAAACACAAAGCTACACAATGTCTATCTGTGCTCTGCTCATTACGGGTATCGAAACCCAGTTTCTAGCATTATATGTTCACAGCTATACCTCTGTGCCATCGCAATA